>NC_089595.1:13891236-14191236 GCF_019320115.1 Miscanthus floridulus
AATTGGATGCCTAGGATTCTTGCCTGAACAAACAAACATACCCTAACAGCATCATCAATGTGGGCATACACTATCAACTGTCTTAAAAAAACTATAATTCACATAGGAGTGGATGTATTAGAACTAATTTTTCCTAATACGGTGTATATTTGTCACTTTCTTCTTGTCCCAACCACTCCATGTTATGCCATCTTGTGACTCGGTCACTTTACTCATCTCGTGCTCTATCTAGCAATCCACGAAGCGACCGAGGTCCCTGCTTTTTTTCTTTACATGGCATCCGAGCCTACGTAGTCTAAGGAGACCACTAATACTCACGGAAGATGGAGTTGAGATGACCATGATTATACGTGTGATGTGGGTGATACAAAAAAATCAGCAATGTTACTAGCCATAGGTCGTGGAAGGTAGGAACCAGGAGGGAGAGCGCTACTATGAGGCGCTAACACCGTGGGACATTTCATCAAACACACAGCGGGCAGTGAGCCATGCACTCACCGTGGGGGTGGGAAAGCAACTGTCCATGCACTCCTGAAGGCCTTGGTGGTGGGAGTGCTCGTGAACGCACTCATCGGGAAGGAGGAGGGCACGGCCGGTGTCATGGACGACGAACGAGGGCACAGACGGCATGGTGCTTTGGCTTGGGGCGGTGGACGGCGTGGGGCGGTGCTCCGGCATGGGGCGGTGGACGGCGTGGGGCGGTGCTCCGGCGAGGGGTGGTGCTCCGGCGGCGTGGGGGGAGGGGTTGGCACGGGGTCGAAATGAATTTGGATAATTTCAACCCATACCTCTTTTATACCAGTATCTCATCACTGTTGATTGTAAGTCGAAACCGACAGTGATGGGGGTACATCACTGCCGGGTAACTCCCCAAACCGACAGTGATGGGTGTACATCACTGCCGGGTCATTCTCCAAACCGGTAGTGATTTGGTTAGCAGTTAGGTCTTAAGTATTATAACTTTCATTTGTTTCGAACTCCTCCGACTGTCTCAACGGTTAAGACCCTTCAACCAAGCCCCCGAGACCCGTGTTCGAGTCCCAGGCAGCCCAAATTTTTGTTTTTTATAAATTATTAATTTACTTAGGGAAATAGCTCATCACTGTCGGTTTTGAAAGTAAATCGACAGTGAAGGGGTACATCACTGTTGGGTCATTCTCCAAACCGGCAGTGATGTGGTGTAGCAGTTAGGTGTTAAATAGGATAACTTTTTATTTTGTTTCGAACTCCTCCTACTGGCGCAGCGGTTAACACCCCTCAACTTAGCCCCCGAGACCCATGTTTGAGTCCCAGGTAGCCCAAATTTTTTGTTCTATTTATAATTTATTAAGCGGCCTCAGGTCAAAAGAAAAAGTAAATAACCCTAAGCACACATCCTATACTAGCGCAGCGGTTAAGTCTATAAACTCTGCAGCCCGAGACCCGAGCTTGAACCCGAGGGCTGGCACAATTTTTTTAATTTTTTAAATATCACTACCGGTTTTTAAAATAAACCGACAGTGATAACTAGTATCACTATCGGTTTATTCTCATCAATGCCGGTTTTTTGAAACCGACAGTGATGTTTATATATATTAAAAAATTTCTTTTATATACTGAATAAATAGAAGCATATGTATTCCTATGTCGAAATGACTTGAAATTTTTTTGGCAAGCTTGTACACCCAAATTAAGACCCCACACAGGATCTTAGGTTCTTCTGATTAGTTTTTTTATTTATTATATTTTTCTGTGTGCCGAATGAGACAAAAGAGGGTGAATTTCATCTTGGACCCAATAGATTTTGTCATCCACCTCCACAAAATTCTTATCCCTAGGGCACATTAGAGCTTGTGTAAAAGTTTGGCACCATTTCAGATCTTTTCGTGGGTAGACTCAGTTCAACCTATAATTAAACGGTCTCGTCACGTGGAAATTCAATTAAACCTCAGAAAGTAGCAAATCATCTCTGAAAAATCCCAAACTTGGTGTTTCCTTCACATGTGGCACGTGCAAGCCTAAGAAAAAGTTTGAGACCAATACGACACCGAAATACGTGAACCAAATAAATCTTGATAACCTATGTGTATAGTCACGGTTCGATGAAAGTGCACATGTACCTCTGTGAAGCATGTATACTCCGCCTATGTCGAAATGGCTTGAAATTTTTTTGGCAAGCATGTACACCCAAATTAAGACCCCACACAGGATCTAAGGTTTTTCTGATTAGTTGTTTTATTTATTATATTTTTCTCTGTGCCGAATGAGACAAAAGAGGGTGAATTTCATCTTGGACCCAATAGATTTTGTCATCCACCTCCACAAAATTCTTATCCCTAGGGCACATTAGAGCCTATGTAAAAGTTTGGCATCATTCTGGATCTTTTCGTGGGTAGACTCAGTTCAACCTATAATTAAACGGTCTCGTCACGCGAAATTCAATTAAACCTCAGAAAGTAGCAAACCATCTCTGGAAAATCCCAAACTTGGTGTTTCCTTCACACGTGGCACGTGCAAGCCTAAGAAAAAGTTTGAGACCAATACGACATCAAAATGCGTGAACCAAATAAACCTTGATAACCTATGTGTATAGTCATGGTTCGATGAAAGTGCACATGTACCTCTATGAAGCATGTATACTCCGCCTATGTCAAAATAGCTTGAAATTTTTTTGGCAAGCATGTACACCCAAATTAAGACCCCACACAGGATCTGAGATTTTTCTGATTAGTTTTTTTATTTATTATATTTTTCTCTGTGCCAAATGAGACAAAAGAGGGTGAGTTTCATCTTGGACCCAATAGATTTTGTCATCCACCTCCACAAAATTCTTATCCCATGGGCACATTAGAGCCTGTGTAAAAGTTTGGCACCATTCCAGATCTTTTCATGGGTAGACTCAGTTCAACCTATAATTAAACGGTCTCATCGTGCGGAAATTCAATTAAACCTCATAAAGTAGCAAACCATCTCCGAAAAATCTCAAACTTGGTGTTTCCTTCACACATGGCACGTGCAAGCCTAAGAAAAAGTTTGGGACCAATACGACACCGGAATGCCTATGAACCAAATAAACCTTGATAACCTATGTGTATAGTCATGGTTCGATGAAAGTGCACATGTACCTCTGTGAAGCATGTATACTCCGCCTATGTCGAAATGGCTTCAATTTTTTTGGCAAGCATGTACACCCAAATTAAGACCCCACACAAGATCTGAGGTTTTTCTGATTAGTTTTTTTATTTATTATATTTTTCTCTGTACCGAATGAGACAAAAGACGGTGAATTTCATCTTGGACCCAATAGATTTTGTCATCCACCTCCACAAAATTCTTATCCCTAGGGCACATTAGAGCCTGTGTAAAAGTTTGGCAACATTCAGGATCTTTTCGTGGGTAGACTCAGTTCAACCTATAATTAAATGGTCTCGTCGCGCGGAAATTCAATTAAACCTCAGAAAGTAGCAAACCATCTTCGGAAAATCCCAAACTTGGTGTTTCCTTCACAGGTGGCACGTGCAATCCTAAGAAAAAGTTTGAGACCAATACAACACCGGAATGCCTATGAACCACAGAAACCTTGATAACCTATGTGTATTGTCATGGTTCGATGAAAGTGCACATGTACCTTTGTGAAGCATGTATACTCTGCCTATGTCGAAATGGCTTGAAATTTTTTTGGCAAGCATGTACAATCAAATTAAGACCCCACACAGGATCTGAGGTTTTTCTGATTAGTTTTTTATTTATTATATTTTTCTCTGTGTCGAATGAGACAAAAGATGGTGAATTTCATCTTAGACCCAATAGATTTTGTCATCCACCTCCACAGAATTCTTATCCCTAGGGCACATTAGAGCCTGTGTAAAAGTTTGGCACCATTCTGGATCTTTTCGTGGGTAGACTCAGTTCAACCTATAATTAAACGGTCTCGTCGTGCGGAAATTCAATTAAACCTCAGAAAGTAGCAAACCATCTCCGAAAAATCCTAAACTTGGTGTTTCCTTCACACGTGGCACGTGGAAGCCTAAGAAAAAGTTTGAGACCAATACGACAATGGACTGTATATTTCTAGTTGCCCAACAAATGTTACACGAATTACATGCATGACAATAATTAAACACACAAAGCCATACAAATTAAAATTAGAACCCAATTAAACTACAACCTTGAAAACAACATAATAAACATTAATTACTATCAGAATCACTGCCGGGTTCGATCGGGCCACGCCCACTAACATGCCTCTGTAGCCATATATGGTAATTGATGTCACGGATTATGTATCCGCTTGTATCGATGAAGTCCAATACCCGTATGAGTGCACTCTCTCGTGCCTCACAATACTGAAAGAATGGTTAGCCATAGATGTAACCTACTGAATGACCACTGCCCCTGTTAGTAATCCTTATGCTGTACTGGCGTCCTTCTATAGTGAGCTGGCCGAGGTTACCATTACAGAAGTCCCAATCATACCCGAGTTGCTCCGTAGCTTGGTCTAGAACGGCCCACAAGCCACATGTAGCATAGGTAAGGTCCTGGAGCGCAATCTGCATGCGGAGAAAAAGAAAAAAAATTAGAGATTGTTATTACAATAATAAACAACAAATAACCACGACTCAGGTATAAGTGACTATTTTACCACATCCGCATGGTTGTAGCTCGCAAACCATTCACTTGCTTGTGGGATAGGGATATCACCAGCATTCAAAGCAAGTGCCTTGAAGTGCGAGAAATCAGGCACATCATAGCAAACACGTTGAAGTGCCTCTAAACAGATGCGCACGGCACTGAATTGGGCGCTTATCATGTCCGGGCTCTGTCTTCCCGTCTCATGGATATGGTTCCGATGATTTGCACCCCTCAAAGGGATGGAAAAACTGAGTTCACACGTCCATAGCTGACCACTTGCATTAGATGCCGTGTTCTCGACGATGTTCGAGATAAAGAACCAGCTAAGTGCTATTCGCAACCAATCTATTAGGGATATAGTCTGCGACATATATGTATGCAACAATGATATTAAACTAATTACACTTATTTGTTAGCATCAAAAAACAAAAGATGTTGGAAAATATTTCATACAATAGCTGGAACAGGGAACCGTGGAATGGCCACATTAGGAGCGAATGGCTCATCGCCAGGATGGAAACCTGGTTCTTGTGGTGGGGGAGGTCCGTTGTTCATACCACCTGATTGATAAAATACCAAAAAATATGAACATAAAATATATGCACAAAAAGGTAAAATGTGGCAACATAATTAAATATAGATCGAATGCAAGGAATAAGAATATATATAAATGTAGAATGCAAAGAAACATGAATATAAATATAGATCAAATGAATATAGATAGAATATTGGAGAAGACAACATATCAATACCATTGAAAAATGCAGGAGCCATGACCAAATCACGTAGAGAGAGTGGATTTCTTGAGAAGTGAGAGTGAAACATGAGAAATGAAACTGTGAGAGTTCATGGGTGGGTGGGATCGATGTATGTGGCTGGCGGTTTGTTTTATAAAGGGGGCATGGACATCACTACCGGTTTTTAAGTAGAATCGACAGTGAAAGTTAATATCACTACCGGTTTGTAAGTAGAACCAACAGTGAAGGTGCATATATGTAAAGGATATATTTATTTAGATAGTACAGTGGGAAAGTTTTAACAACAATGATATATTTATTTAGATAGTAATGAAATACATCAAAAAATAACAAAATATTAGAAATAAATTACATATACGATAACAAAGACCTTACACTAAAA
Organism: Miscanthus floridulus; assembly: GCF_019320115.1. Classification (NCBI taxonomy): domain Eukaryota; kingdom Viridiplantae; phylum Streptophyta; class Magnoliopsida; order Poales; family Poaceae; genus Miscanthus; species Miscanthus floridulus. The sequence goes on from NC_089595.1 coordinate 13,896,988, forward strand.
TTACATATACGATAACAAAGACCTATTTGCGTACAAGTCAATGTTACAATCAATGTGTATCAACACATTATAATATAACCACCTCAGTAGCATTCTTCTAGCACCAACTAGGGGCAAACAGCAGCACCGAGGTGGTCTATGAGCTATACCGGTTGGAGATGACAAGGTGGCATCGATGGATATGCCTTATCTGTACATGGCCTTTTTCCAGATGCGCACCGTAGCGGATGGCTCTGTGAACCTCGTGGCATCTCCAATATTCGGCGTTGCTCTATCTTCAGTAGCATTCTTCTAGTACCTCTTGTGTGCACCATTTTGGTGGACTACGACGCATAACGATATCTGTGGTTTGTTGTGAGAGGAAAACATTGTATCATGGTTGATAAGGACTACCTAAAACCAACATGCATGGAGAGGCTAGCTCCTAGCCGAGGGCTATTTTATAGGGGCTAGCAGTCATGGTACATTTTTATTTCTAAACTAAAGTTGTCGGGGTAGGTGGAAGCAGTGTTCCAATTGTTGTGGTCAGTGGGAGCACTGTTGGCATGTGAGGAGCATCTACACATCACTATCGGTTTTAGTTTAAAAACCGACAGTGAATGGGGTACATCACTGCCGGTTTTGCTTGTAAACTGACAGTAATGGGGTACATCACTGCCGGTTCATTCCCCAAACTGGCAGTGATGTGGTGTAGCAGTTAGGTGTTAAGTTAGGTGTTAAGTAGGATAACTTTTCATTTTGTTTCAAACTCCTACAGGCGCAATGGTTAAGACCCCTCAACTTAGCCCCTGAGACCCATGTTCGAGTCCCAGGCGGCAAATGTTTTTTGTTCTATTTAATAAATTATTAATTTACTTCAGAAATAGCTCATCACTGTCGGTTTTGATTATAAACCGATAGTAATGGGGTACATCACTGCCAGGCCATTCTCCAAACCGGTAGTGATGTGGTGTAGCAGTTAGGTGTTAAGTAGGATAACTTTTAGATTTCTTTCGAACTCCTACTGGAGCAACGGTTAAGACCCCTCAACTTAGCCCTCGAGACCCGTGTTTGAGTCCTAGGCAGCCCAATTTTTTTCTTCTATTTTATAATTTATTAAATGAATTTTCTCTGTGCACCTTCTTTCTCCGTGGCCTTCTTAGTGTTCCTCTTCATCTCAGCCTGATCTGGAGACTGGAACAGTACACGCATCAAGTAAATGGATCACTCAACAGTCAACACACAAGCCACAGGCATTCCCATTCACATCTCCAGGAGCACATACATCAATGGTCAATGAAGGTTGGAGGAGGAATGGAGCTACTACACCTTTGCTCAATGCCGACTGTGGGCTAGGCTCCTTCGAGTATTGCGAGCAGGGACTACAAACTGGTTGGGGACCAGTGGCGCCGAGGAGCTGTGGATCCCTCACTACTAGTAGTAGCTCGGAAGAGAATGGCCACCCCAATGTCCTTCTGTCAGAAGTCTAGACATATATATTTATATTTAGCTGGTGTTTAAATTCAGAGAGTAAAGTTTAGAAATGTTACGTCCGGTGTCTAATCGAGTGTTTGAATAGTAATAAGGTCAGTCTCAATGGTAGTTTTAAATAACTTTCATTCTCATCAATTGCTATGATACGTCGGCATATTTGCTGAGTTGGTAGAGTATTAACGAGGAGGAGAGAGGAGATGAGAGTTTCATCTGGATCAAACATCCTTCACAGTTATGTGCATAATGATTACATAGTTAACAATAATCTAACTATCTTTACGTACATCAACAATGAGGGCCTCATTGTGATCAAGCCATACGTAAGCAGGTTCATCACCCTCTTGAAGGATAGGTAGGGGTATGTTCGCCCTGAATGGAGGCATTTCCTGATAGCCCCTGTAGTCTTCTTCGTCCATCACTCCATCGACACCGACAATCTTCCTTTTCCCTTCTAGGACTACTTTTAGCCTTCCTTTTGTCTTGTTGTCCCTTGCATAGAAGACTTGCATAACATCTCTTGCAAGGGCGAAGGGGTCATCTCTGTATGCGGTCTTAGTGAGATCAACGGTAGTGAACCCTTCGCTGTCAGTGTTGATTTCCTCGAGCCGAACCCACTGGCAACAAAAAAGAGCTACCTTCAACGAATCGTAGGCTAGCTCCCATATCTCCTCTATGAAACCATAGTATGTCGCCTACACGTTGTTGTTTTTATCGTGAGCATCAAAACGAACACCACAATTTTGGTATGTGCTCTTTCCATCTTGCTTTTTTGTGTAAAATGTGAATCCATTGATCTCATACCCTTGGTACTTAAGATATGTACTCAAAGGTCCCTTGGCTAAGGCATCCAGTTGATTACCCAACTTTATTCCAAGCAAGCGACGTCGCAACCAGTTGACAAATTCCTCCTTATGTTTTTTATCCAGCCAAGCCTATGACCTACTCGGATACAGAGTTTGCAGTGACTGCCTATGCTCGTCAATGTATGGCATCACACCCTCGGCTTGATGGAGAACAACGAACTGTGCCTGTCTGAAAGAAACATGGTAGTCTACTATAACAGATTTCTCCCCAATCGTTCCTTTGCCATGTAGTCTTCCCTCGTGGCGAGATTCTAGAACTCCGACCCTTTTGATTTCCAGATAATATGTGCAGAACTCAATGGCCTCCTTCGTTGACCATCCTTCAACTATGCCCCCTTCTGGCCTAAATCTATTCCTAACATACCTCCCAAAAACTTTTATCAATCTTTTGAAAGGGAACATCTGATGTAGGTACATTGGGCCAAGCGCTCTAATTTGGTCAACAAGATGAATGAGCAGATGCAATGAGATATCAAAGTAAGTCGGCGGGAAATGCATCTCAAGCCTAACGAGAGTTTCGGCTATGTCCCGCTGCAGCTGCTCTAGCGTGGACACATCAATGACCTTTTTTGAGATCACATTGAAGAACGAGCAAAGATTTATGATTGGGACGCGGACCTTTGGGGGGAGGATACTACGTAGGGCAATAGGAGCAGCTGAGTCATAATGACATGATAGTCATGGGCCTTCATAGGGCCATAGTTGAACTTGAGTTCTCTCATGTTCACTAGCCTCTTTGGGTTCGCATAGTAGCCCGTCGAGACTTTGAGTTCATTGAAGAAAGAAATAAGCGCATGCTTTTCTTCCTTCTTCAATATCCATGATGCAACTGGAAGTTTGAACTGGCCATTCTCTAGCTCCACGGGATGCAGTTCCTTTCTGATTCCCAAGTGTTTCATGTCTAGGCGTGTGGCTAGTGAATCCTTCGATGTCCCCCTGGTGTCCATCAAGGTGTTAAGAGTGTTAGCGCACACGTTTTTAGTGATGTGCGTGGGATCAAGACAGTGGCGTACACTCAAAAATGGCCAGTAAGGTAGTTTCTAGAAAACCGATTTTTTCTTCCAAACGCTCCCATCAGGCGCTGCTACTGCATTGTCCCCCTTCCCAAGGACAACCTCTAGTTTGTTGAGTTCTCTAAGTATCGCAGGCCCGTCTTGATATTTTGGAGCTAAGCGTTTCTCAATAGTACCGTTGAAATCTTTTCTGTTCCTACGGTAACGGTGATCCTTAGGTAGGAACCTACGGTGTCCCATATAAACTATCTTTGAGTTATTTGGCAGATTTACCGCATCGGTGTCGTCCAAGCACTCGACACATCTAGTATAGCCTTTTGTCTTCTCTCCGGACAATGAACCTCGACCTGGTAGGTCAGCGATTGTAGTGATAAGTACTCCCTTGATCGTGATATGTTCATTTTTGTACTCGTCCCAAACATCCGGCACACCCTTTTCAAACATCTTCACTAGTTCATCGATCACTAGTTCCAGAAACACATCAATGTCAATCCTAGGTTGTCTTGGCCCTTGGATCAGTAGTGGCATCTGGATGTGACTGCTTCATACAGACCCAAGGTGGAAGGTTGTATATACAGAGCATCACTGGCCAGGTGCTATGATTGCTTCTAACCTAGTCGAAAGGATTCATCCCATCTATGCTCAAAGCAAACCAAAGGTGCCTTACCTCTCCACCAATGTCCTTATAGAACATAGTATTGATAGTCCTCCAGTCATGCCCATCGGTGGGGTACCTCATCATTGTATCTTTCTTATGCTCTTCGCCATGCCAGCGCAACAGCTTGGCTGACTTTGCACATGCAAACAGCCTATGCACCCGTGGAGCTATAGAGAAATACCAAACGACCTTTACAGGACCTCCTCTGGTCTTGGTACCCTCATCTGACGACCCTTTCTTGTACCGTGGAGCTTCACACTTGGGGCACTTGTCCAAGTCTTTGTATTTTTCTCCACGGTACAATATGCAATCATTGGAACACGCGTGGATTTTTTCAACATCGAGGCCGATGGGGAAGATCATTTGCTTGGCCAAGTATGTCTTTTCTGGCAACTCGTTTTTTTCTAGGATCATTTTCCTTATTATACCTAACAACTGATCGAAGCCTTTATCACTCAATCCGTTTGTCGATTTGAACTCTAACAGTATGATGTCGGCTTCTAGTTTGCTCATTAGACAATTCATATACAATGGTGTTTTGCCATCTTGTCTCATTTTCTCTAGCTTTCTCAGCTGTCTTTCACTAAGACATCCAGTCTCTACATTACGTAGCAGCTGAGAAATGCCATCGTTATCCTCTGTGTCGTTAGCTAGCGTGTTCCTAAACACATTATTAACTATGGCCATAGGTTACGTATTGACACTGGGTTCCTCGTCAGCATCGTGGATGGCTACGTCAGACATGTCCACATCATCATCGTTTTCCTATAGAGCATTCACACCAATCTCACCATGCATAGTCCATATCGTATAGTTTGGCATGAACCCCCTGGTAATCAAGTGCGATCGTATAGACTCAATTTGACAAAAGTTCCTATGATTCTTGCAATCTTTGCATGGGCAGAAGACAGGGTTCCCATTCCCAACATGGACTTTGGCAACAGTGATAAAACTAGCTGACGCCATGCATGTACCGCTTGTCCGTTCGGGGACAGATGCATCCACTCTCGATCCATCTTCTGCACAAAAAAATACTGAGATAGTAATTACAAAGAATTAATAAGAAATCAAGCTTCATGAAACAATAATTGTAGCTCGAAAGTACCATTTTGGAAAACATTATTGTACACTAATTATTGGAAAATTAAAATTGGTAGCCCCCAGCCCTATAAATTGAAAATCATTAGTAAAAAACAATTATTGCGCAATAATGAAGAACATCTATTCTACTCTACTTCTAAGAACTAATTATAGCATCATGAAAGGATCAAGATGCCCAAGAGGGGGGGTGAAACTGGGCTAATTCTAATTTCTTTGCAATAATTAAATCCTACGGTATAGCCCAATTAAACCCTTGTGCCTAAAAAGTGTTTCTAATATTCTACCACACAAAAGACTTGCAACCTATGTTCCAATCCTACTCTAGCATGGCAATTCTAAGAATGTAAATGACAAGAATTGAATTGCTCAAAGTAAATGCTCAAAGTAAAGGGAGAAGGAAGAACGCGCGATGTTTTGCCAAGGTATCAGAGAGTCGCCACTCCCCACTAGTCCTCGTTGGAGCACCCGCGCAAGGGTGTAGCTCCCCCATGATCCACGCAACGATCAAGTGCTTTCTACAGGTTGATTCTTCGACACTCCGTCGCGGTGAATCACCCACAACCACTCACAACTTGAGTTGGGTCAATCCATAAGCTCTCTGGATGATCACCAAGCTCCCCCAATCACACCAAGCCGTCTAGGTGATGGCGATCACCAAGAGGTAATAAGCACGAACTCTTACTTGACCATGACAAGCCTAATGAGAAGGATAGATGCAACACTTTGCTACTCTTGATCTCACTAATGAGGGCTCTCTTTGGTATTCTCAAATCTCAATCACCTCACTAGGACCTTGCTCTTCTTGGCACTCTCTAAGGTGTTTCTTAGCTGTTGGAATGAGCAAAAGTACCCCCCACACGAGTGGAGGTTCTATTTATAACATGGGCTGAAAACGAACCGTTATGTGCCTCTGCGGGGTGACCGGACGCTCCGGTCATATTGACCGGACGCTCCGGTCAGTACACCCCCAAACTACAGTGTTTACAGTATGACCGGATGCTATATATATATAGAACTACTTCCCTATAGCTAGCTACAAAATAACTTATTCTGTAGTCACTTTGAGTTACGATAATTACTATATTAATTTACGAGATTATAGTAACTCCTTACTAAGTGGTTTACTATAACGTTATGGTAAATATCCCCATGCGTTATAGTAACCAACTATCATAAATATGTATTGACATTATCATAAATTAGTATATAAAATTATCGTAAATGGAGGTGGATACAGAATAACTTATTTGTGGCTGGCTACTGAATATACTCTCCTGCGTCCGGTCATGATTTTTCCTCTCTGGAACCTTATTGGAGTCGACCGGACGCTGGCTCTCAGCGTCCGGTCACTTGACCTCTCAACGTCCGGTCGCACCAGACGATTTCACCTTGGTCAAATGAACTGACCGGACCCTGAGCCAGCGTTCGGTCACACCAGAGCCAGCGTCCGATCAGTATTTGACCCTCCATTCACTTCCAACTCTCGATCATATATGAATGAAGTTTGCTCCATTGGATCTAAGGGCTATTTGGAGCTACCTAGTGCTAGTTTTAACAAGTGTGCACACACCCTAACTCACTAGACTCACCTAGGTCAAGCTACCCATCCATACCCCCCTTAATAGTACGGCCAAAGGAAAAACAAAGTCCTAAACTACTCTAAGTGTCCCTTCAACACCAACGACACTTAGAACTAGTCCATCCTTAACCTTGTCATCCATCCTTTGAAAACCGAAACGATTTCCATCGTAGGGGCATGACCACCTTGATTGCCCAATCGATCTCCATTACCGTGACCTAACTTAATTGCCTCTGCAAAACACATGTTAGTCACAATAATCACGCATTGTCATTAATCACCGAAACCCAACTAGGGGCCTAGATGCTTTCACATCACATACTAACAATGATGATCTTGACCACCATGGAATAATTAGCTAGGAATTTAAATGTGTTCATAGACACCAACCGTTTGGATGATGGATTCACAACAATTTGAGCCTTGCACAAATGTTGAATTGGAAAAGTGCTCTATAGAATGGAGAAAGAACTAGAATGAGAATCAAGCAATGTAGCCATCAAAACGAAGCTAATTAAGCAACAAAATCAAAGGAGTGGATGTTTGTTACTAACCTTAAAGCAAAAAGATCAAGCCACTCTTCAAAATCCAAGCATTAGCTTCATGGTGAAGAGCAGCCGCAACAATGGAGGGAATGGTCCAAACGCGTGCCTCTGTTCTCGGGATGAAAGAGAGGAGGACGGAGAGGACGGCTACAGCCTTTTGTGTTGTAGGCTTATCACCGTCGGTTCTTGACTAGAACCGACAGTGATAGAGCCCAATCACTATCGGCTCTTGGCTTAAACCGGCAGTGATGAGTGGCCGCCAAAACACTGCCGGTTCAAGCCACAAACCGACAGTGATGTGGTCCTTCACTGCCGGTTTTAGCCCAGCCCCAATCAATTTTTTATTTTCAAGCTCATAACCGGCAGTGAAGGTACATCACTGCCGGTTTCTCATAAATCCGGCAATGAAGATGCCGGCAATGAGGTGCAAATCTGGCGTAGTGATTAAACGGTTTGTAAAATTTTAATGTGCTCGTTAGACGATTAAGTTCAGGGGTGGAGTAGCTGTAGTGCCAAGGGTGGGGGGGGGGTTATGTAGACTTTTTCCATTCTCGATATGTCAGTCCTTGAAGCATGGAACGAAAATGCATTCTTAATTCTCTAGTTGCACTACCCTTGCTTGGAATATATATCCTGCTAGTCTTCAAACGGTATTGCAATTGCATGCATGGATGCAAGCACAAGGTTGCATGCATAATATATACATTGCTGACCCTAGAAACAAGCTGATCGCAGATTAACACGGCCGGTGATGGATACAGTGTAGTTTCTGATCCTTGAAAGTTAGTTTATTTGGCACAGATCGAGATCAAATACGAATTTACGTGCATATGCATGCTACATGAGGAAATTTTACACTAGATTCGTTGTCGATCTCGGTAAACCCCACCATGTATTCTCTAGGGTACCTATGGCTACCGGCCAGGGTGTGTTTGTGTTGATGAGGATGTCACTCTATGTGTAGGAATTCCTCCATACCGAGAGGGCAACATACGGAGTTGCTCCTGTTTGGTACTATATGAAACAAACAGCTAGGCAGTGAAACTCGCAATGCCGGTTTGTGTTGAAGACTGCTAGTGAATCTAGCTTTCAGTGCCGTTTCAAAACCGTCGGTTTTAATTTCCAAGGCAATTTGGAGCTTGCAAGGAGTAGATCGAGCTCTGCTGTTCTCTATATAGCAGGAGTGCATGCAAATGCAGAATTTCCCATCTCCTTGTTAATATAAATAAAGGTGCTTTGGCACATGGGAGCATGGAACACGTTAACTATAATGTAGTAATATCCACAAGATTACGCCAGGTTCTTGCGATCTTCAACTGTCTGGACCGATCGATCAGATGTTCACATGCACAATTGGTGCAGTACTGCAGTTAGTTGACCTTCCAAAATTAGATAATTCTTACACCAAGCTGTCATGAGTTAACAAACCACCCCACCATGCACGCGTCGATCAAGAAGACTGGAGTAATTATTTGGACGATCCAGATCAAACAAAATGCTGCATACGTACACTTTCAAAAAAAAAATGCAGCATACGTACGCCCAGGTGAGAATATGAGAAGTTACAGAAAATATTTGGTATATATAAAAGTATTATGTCTCCATTTGAGGTTATTTGGAAAATTAGAAGAACTTAATTTGAAAGCATTTATCAAATTTAAAAGTTATCAATAAAAGTTTTAGATCTCGTCATGCTCTATAATTATGATATAAAGTTAGTCTTCATTAGACTTCATATGAAAAAGGTTATTGCAACATGGCAACTATTTTTAGACGCAGTTGTTTAAGAAAATCGCCTCTGAGGTGGTATTTCCTAGAGATGATCCCTTAATATGGCGCCCATCTCTAGAAATTGTTGTGATTTCTAAAGCCAAATGCGCGTTCCCATTGCCAAAAGCTTCTAATATATAGAGAGAGAAAAGCAAAAGCATCACTAAATAAACCATTTTTGTAGTAGTGTGTGTTTAGCAATCGGAGGTTAGAGTAACTTCAACAGAGTATTATTTATCTGTCAGGTCAAAGTAACAAGTGCTTTCATTGCGACCTCCCACCATGTCAAACTTGTTTTGAGAGAGCTCTCTACGGGTTGATTCTCCGACACTCCGTCGCAGTGAATCACCCACAACCGCTCATAACTTGAGTTGGGTCATCCACAAGCTCTCCGGATGATCACCAAGCTCCCAATCACCACCAAGCCATCTAGGTGATGGCGATCACCAAGAGTAACAAGCACGAACTCTCACTTGACCATGACAAGCCTAATGAGAAGGATGGATGCACACTTTGCTACTCTTGATCTCACTAATGAGGGCTCTCTTTGGGATTCTCAAATCTCAATCACCTCACTAGGACCTTGCTCTTCTTGGCACTCTCTAAGGTGTTTCTCAGCTGTTGAAATGAGCAAAAGTACCCCCACACACGAGTGGAGGTTCTATTTATAACATGGGCTAAAAACGAACTGTTATGTGCCTCTGCGGGGTGACCGGATGCTACGGTCATGTTGACCGGATGCTCCGGTCAGTACACCCCAAACTCCAGTGTTTACAGTGTGACCGGACGCTGGCCAGCGTCCGGTCAGCACTGACTGGATGCGTTCGGTCAGCACTGACCGGATGCGTCCGATCGTGATTTTCCCTCACTGGAACCTTACTGGAGTCGACTGGACGCTAGCTCTCAGTGTTCGGTCACTTCACCTCTCAGCGTCCGGTCGCACCAGACGATTTCACCTTGGTCAAATGAACTGACCGGACCCTGAGCTAGCGTTTGGTCACACTGGAGCTAGCGTCCGGTCAGTATTTGACCCTCCATTCACTTCCAACTCTCGATCATATGTGAATGAAGTTTGCTCCATTGGATCTAAGGGCTGTTTTGGAGCTACCTAGTGCTAGTTTTAACAAGTGTGCACCACACCTAACTCACTAGACTCACCTAGGTCAAGCTACCCGTCCATACCCCCCTTAATAGTACGGCCAAAGGAAAAACAAAGTCCTAAACTACTCTAAGTGTCTCTTCAACACTAAACGACACTTAGAACTAGTCCATCCTTAACCTTGTCGTCCATCCTTTGAAAACCGAAACGATTTCCATCGTAGGGGCATGACCACCTTGATTGCCCAATCGATCTCTATTACCGTGACCTAACTTAATTGCCTCTGCAAAACACACATTAGTCACAGTAATCATTACATTGTCATTAATCTCCGAAACCCAACTAGGGGCCTAGATGCTTTCAATCTCCCCCTTTTTGGTGATTGATGACAATACTACCTCAAGTATGTGAAAGAGATGAGGTTTTTAACATGCTTGGTTCATATAAGCTTTTGGCAATAAGAACAAAAGTGTTAGGCAAGCTTATATGACCCAAGCCAACATGATGTACTCAAAAGATATGAAATAAGCATGAGTACTAGTAATAAAGCTCATTTGCATCGGAGTAAAACGCGAGAGCAAAAAGCAAATGAGCATGACACAAGTGATATGACATATAAATAATTCAAAGTAGAGAGCACACATGTCATATATCACGATCACGTAGATATCACTATCACATAAATATAGTTTAATGCATAACAAGTAAACACACGACGAATACATAATAGTGTATCACACATAAAAACTCCAAATGTAATAGATAAGCTAATATAATAACTAAGCTCCCCCTAGATATGTCGCTCCCCCTAAGGCTAACATACTCGAACCCTCTCCCCCTTTGGCGTCAAACACCAAAACCTAAGGGTCGGTCGGCGGGGCTGCAGTGGACGAGCCAAGCGCTGAGGTACGAGGAGCGAGCTGGAACCGGGTGCCATCATCATCTTATCCGGAGCTCTGAGCTATTTGACCCTCTGTAGCTGGAAGCGATGCTGAAGCAGTCTGGGTCGGATCAAAGACTGGAGTTGCTATAGGCTGTGCTGGTATGACTGAAGCAGCTGGCTCTGATGATGCCACTGAGGAAGGGAGCATCTCTGTCGTGCCTATCACTGGAGCAATGGTGGTAGGTACAGGGACATGTAGGTCTGGTGGTGTAGGGTGCCTTGTCAACTCACTGAAGGAAGCACCAAGGCTCCTGGATACTTTGGTCTCTGGCACTAGCAGCGATGACGTCTCAGCCGGTGTGAAGCCTGTACGAAACGGTGTGAACTGCGGGGCTGACACTGACATCGCAAACCACTGGGACACCTGCTCTATAGGTGAAGCAAACTGTGCTGGTGGCTATCCCTGACTCTAAAGCCCACTAGGTTGTAATGTTGGAGTCGTAGAAGTGGTGGCAGGCTGACCAAGCTGGGGCGAAGGCTGTGGCGGTGGAGCCCCAATAGCTGTCACTACATGCTGCATAAATCCAAGAAGCTGCTACTGCATGAGGATCTGCTACTGATGCATGGCCTGCTGCTGCTGCTGTAGAGCCTATGTCTGCTGCTGAATAGCCAGCTACTGCTACTAGATCGCCTGCTGCTGGCGCTGGAACTCATCCTGCCGAGTCTAGAACTATGCAAATGTAGCAGCTGTCTCCTGAGCCTGGCGTGCCTGGTCCTGCCTCATCCGCTCAAGTATAGCAAGGAGAGCGGTGTCTGTCTGTAGGGCAGGTGGTGCTGAACTGGAGCTATCGGCCTCATTATCATGTCGTCATAGAGGCATCTGAGGAATGGGCTGGTAGTCATCATCAGAACTATCACTAGGGTCGCTCACGATCATCCCCTCCTACTGAGCAAGCTCCTCCTCCTCTGTAGCTGCAATGCCCCTGATAATATCATCCTGCTAGGCTGCAGACTCTGGCACATTGGGATGACGGCGCAGCTGGCTAGGTGCCTGTGGCGTGCTGTGATGGATCATCTGAGTCATGTTGTATGCAGGGAATTCTGTCGTAGCACCACTGTACTCAGCAAGCATCTCTGGTGGCCTCACAGTAACTGCCCTATGAATAAGAAAAGTGATCCAGTGGGCATATGGCAGCTGCCTACGACCTCTGAAGCCCTCTGTAATAGTGTCCTCTATCTCTAACAGAAGAAGATCCCAGATGTCAAATACCGTCTGCTGCATCAGAGAGTTGATAAGCCACAACTGTATGTGAGTCATGCCCTCACGATTCCCCATCCTCAGAAGCAATGTCCTCCACATGATAGCCTCAAGCACACGAGCAGTAGGAGTAAGATCACTAGGGTTCCTGCGCGACCCTCGCCTAAGGGCTCATGAGAAGCAGTGGCGAACCAAAGTCTATAGGGGGCACCATACCACCATAGGGTGCTCTGGGAGGCGCTGTCTGTCCATAGCAAACCTCATGTAATCCTGACAGGCTGCTCCTGAATGCCTGAGTATCTCCCTGACCCTAGTGCTCGTCAGCCAGGTAATCTCTGCCTCTGAATGCAAAGTGAATATAGTTATGCTGCGGGTCAATCCAGAGAGAAGCATAGAACTTGATGAACCTAAGATGGAACATATAATCCAGTCCGTCCAATCAAATCTATCAGCCCCGGCAGATATGCAAGGTAGGGGCTAATGTGCTCTCCAGCTGCTGCAACTATAGAATCAATGTGGCACACACTCTGAGATCTGAATACAACACCACTGTTAAGGTATGCATTGTAGAAATCCTCCTGGAGTGGTGTGTAGAAGACCTCTGATGCTCTGTCATCCCTCCTCGGCGGGAACACTGCTCAAAGTCCATAAACCTGAGCTGCTGCACCTGTTGGCCGTGGTGGCCCTCAAGTCCAAGTGTGTCCACTGGAGGTGGACCCTGTGGTCTAGGCGGTGGACGAGAACCCCTCCACTGTGTATCTACCATCGGCGTGACTAGAGCACGGGTACGACCAGAGCGATGAAGCTGTGGCTGAGGTGCCTGCTCTATCTCCTCGGCCTGCTGTCCCTCCTTAGTCTACTCTCTGGTGGTGCCTACTGCTGTGACTCCCCCTAAGGCTGACCCTCATCAATAGCATGTCGCCGTCCTACAACCATGATAGTCCTAGCTGACACCATGAAGGCGCTCAACCTCCTCAAGTGCTTCTCTTGTCGCTGGTGGAAGCTGCTAATCTGCTATAACAACACCACTATGAGCACCTCCTCTCTCAGCATGCTCTATGGCCTTTGCAACTGTGGCTGCTCTAGCTGTCTTTGCATCTGGGTACTTGTGCTTCTTTGATGCAATCTTCTTCGTCGCCTTGCCTTTTGGATCTGTAGGCAAGCGAGGTGGATGCCTCGGATCCTCATCACCTGGACCACCTCCGGCGTTCTTCACACGAGCCATCTGACAAGAGCTACTGCCTCTGACAAAGATCAACTGCCGCTGACACTTTCGAGGCTTGGCCTCGATCCGTACTCGCGATCTTGGCCCCGAGTTGACTGACAACTGCCACTGAGACCTCAACGGCACTGACTCGCTGCACGATGGAGTAGATAGGATATACAAATAAATATAATATATCTAATAGATACAAAACCCTAGGAAGCAAGCAATTTAGGTATGAAATTGAAACGGAGGCTTGCTACCTGATGAATCGGTGACCCGAGAAGAGAAGAGAAGCGACACGCGGGGAACCACCGAATCAGCTAGGGTTAGGGTTCGTGGTGAGCGGTGAATCGACGACTAGAACTCCGGCGAAGCTTTGGTGTGGCACTGGTGTGGGTAGGGGAGGTGCTGGTGAGGCTAGGGCACGGTGGGGCTGGCTTGCCGACGCTAGGTGTGGACGGCGCTGCTGCTGTGGAGGCATAGCGGCTCGGGAGCAAGCGGTTGTGCGGCGACAGATGTGGTGCGCGGGGCAAGCAGCGGCGCGTGGAGCTGGTGCGGGATAGTGCGATGGCGTGCGAGGCTGGCTTGGGATAGCGGTGGCAAAGGCAAGCTCGGTGGCTTAGGGCGCAAAGCGGTAGCTCTGGCGTGGTGCGCAGAGCGAGCTTGGGTAGGCGTGCACGGAGCTTGCTGCGCGGCGGACAGGATTACAGCGGCGCTAATGCGGGGACCAACTGTTCGGCGATGTCGGCATGGTGTGGAGGCAGAATAGGGCTAAGGTTAACACGCGCGGTGATTTATGGTGGCCCCCAGCGGATTAGAAAAGGAAACGGAGAAAAGAGATTTAATCCCGCACGATTCCTATTGATCGGACGCTCCGGTGGCAGCGACCACCCAGCGTCCGGTCGATTCTAGAGAGGTCCAAATCCTCTGGAATCGTGACCGGACGCATCCGGTGGACACCGACCGGACGCAACCAGAGTCCGGTCACCTAGTCTTGACGCCTTCTTGCTCGACCGAACGCTGAAGCTCCATCTGACCGGACGCTGGGAAAACACTATTTCAGCGTCCGGACACTCCTTCTCGGCAGCAGTTCACCTCCTATGAACTGACCGGACGCTAGACATCAGAGTCCGATGCAGCGTTCGGTCACTCCTTTTCCAGCAAATCTTCAAAGTTCTTCGTGCTGCCTGTTCCCAATCAAGTCCCAACTCAAATAAGATCCAAATAAACACCAATTGGGACTGATGTGAGTGACCTCTCTCAAACCCTCATGTTTTTCAAAATATTTTGCCTTAGGCTATAATTCTTTTTTAGAAAATAGGCAAATAAGAGGGCAAATTAAGATAAACGACAAAACAACATTCATGCATATGCAATACTTGTAAGTAAATCTAGTTGCTTGTCAAGTTTGATCCAAGGTTAAGCTTCTTCACACGCTTTTCGGCGGTTATCTTAACCATGTTAGACAAGCCCTATATGCATTACCAAAGATAAACATGTTGTATATTACAATGCAATGCAAGGGACAACACAAGCTCATCTTTTAGTAAAGTTGCTAAAATCAAGAACATTGAGCTCATTCCGCAATCTACAAAATGTTGCCTCATCTAGCGGTTTAGTGAAGATATCCGCCAATTGATCCTCGGTCCTTACACCTTCTAATGATATATCATTTTTAGCAACATGATCTCTAAGAAAGTGATGGCAGATATCTATGTGCTTGGTGCGAGAGTGTTGAACCGAATTATTTGCAAGTTTTACCGCACTTTCATTGTCGCACAAAAGAGGTACTTTTTCTAGAACTACACCATAGTCTAGCAAAGTTTGTTTCATGTAAAGTATTTGTGCACAACAAGCACCCGCGGCAATGTATTCCGCTTCGGCGGTGGACAAGGCCACACTATTTTGTTTCTTGGAGGACCAAGACACAAGTGATCTACCAAGCAAATGGCACCCTCCGGATGTGCTTTTTCTATCAACTTTGCATCCGGCATAATCCGAATCGGAATAGCCAATTAATTCAAATCTAGCTCCTTTGGGATACCAAAGGCCAATGCTTGGTGTGTGCTTAAGATACCTAAGGATTCTTTTTATGGCAATTAAATGATGTTTCCTTAGGATTAGCTTGAAATCTAGCACACATACACACACTAAACATGATGTCGGGCCTAGATGCGGTTAAATATAACAAGCTACCAATCATAGAGCGGTAGAGAGTTTGATCAACCGTGTTACCTCCCTCATCTAGGTCGAGATGTCCATTAGTTGGCATTGGTGTCTTGATTGGCTTACATTCATCCATCTTGAATCTCTTGAGAAGATCATTTGTATATTTCTCTTGAGAGATGAAAATCCCTTCTCTCATTTGCTTGACTTGAAAACCAAGAAAGAATGTAAGCTCTCCAATCATTGACATCTCGAACTCCTTTGACATCAATTCACCAAATTCTTTGCAGGAATCTTCATTTGATGATCCAAAGATGATATCATCAACATACACTTGACAAATGAAGATATGCCCATCAAGCTTCTTGGTGAATAGTGTGGTGTCGACCTTCCCAATGGTGAAGCCCTTCTCAATGAGGAAGTCCCGAAGGCGCTCATACCAAGCTCTTGGGGCTTGCTTAGCCCATATAATGCCTTGGACAACCTATAAACATGATTAGGATATCTAGGGTCTTCAAACCCGGGAGGTTGATCAACATAGACTAGTTCATTAATAAAGCCATTTAAAAATGCACTTTTCACATCCATTTGATATAGTTTCATTTCATGATGTGATGCATATGCAAGGAGGATACGAATGGCTTCTAGTCTTGCAACCGGTGCAAAGGTCTCTCCAAAATCCAAACCTTCAACTTGAGAGAACCCCTTTGCAACTAGTCTTGCCTTGTTCCTCACAACAACACCTTGATCATCTTGCTTGTTTCGGAACACCCACTTTGTTCCAATGACTCTTGCACCTTTTGGCCGCTCTTCAAGAGTCCAAACTTCATTGCGGGTGAAGTTGTTCAACTCTTCATGCATAGTCATTTATCCAATCCGGATCTTGAAGAGCTTCTTCTACCTTAGTAGGCTCAAAGCAAGAGACAAAAGAGTGATGAGCAATAAATGAAGCAAGTTTTTGTGAACGAGTCATTACACCCTTTGATGGACTCCCTATGATGAGATCTTGTGGATGATCTTGTAGTAGAGGTGTATTTCTTCTATTGACCACTTGAGGGGGAGGTTGTGGAGCATCAACATCTTATGCTTGTACCACCATTTGCTCATGGGAGACATGAGTATCTTCATTTTCTACTCTCCCATCTTTATCACCATCATTGTGGCACACTTGATGAAGAAGGTGGATCAATCACTTGTACATCATCTTCATCATCTTTAGGCTTGATGTCTCCAACCAGAATGTTCTTCATAGCCTCCCTCAATGGTTCATCACCTACATCATCAAGATTCTCATGTGCTCCTTGGGAGCCGTTAGATTCATCAAATTCCTACATCATATGTTTCTTCAACCAAGCCGGTGGCATGATTAAATACTCTATATGCTTTGGACTTTGATGAAGTAACCAACAAGAAAACCAATATCACAACGTCTTTGGAACTTCCCTAGGTGTTGCCGCTTCTTGTAGATGTAGCATTTGCAACCAAACACCCTAAAGAAGGAGACTGTCCGGCTTCTTCCCATTGAGCAACTCATAAGGTGTCTTGCCAAGAACTTTTAAAGGAATAGGCGGTTGGATGCATAGCATGCGGTGTTGATAGCTTCCTGCCCATAGAGCTTCAGGGGTGTTGTACTCATCAAGCATAGTTCTTGCAAGAGTGATCAATGTCCGGTTCTTCCTCTCAACTACACCATTTTGTTGAGGAGTATATGTTGCGGAGACCTCATGTTTGATTCCAACTTCATCACAATAGGCTTCTATGTTTGTGTTGTCAAATTCCTTCCCATTGTCACTTCTAATCTTCTTGAGCTTCACTTCAAATTCATTTTGAGCTCTCTTGGCAAACTTCTTGAAGTAAGATGCAACTTCGGATTTGTCATGAAGAAAGAATACCCATGTATACCTTGAATAGTCATCAACAATCACAAGACAATAAAGATTTCCTCCCAAACTCTTGTATGTTGTTGGTCCAAATAAATCCATGTGAAGGAGTTCTAGCACTCTTGTGGTTGACATGAAAGCTTTGGTTGGATGAGTATTTGCAACTTGCTTGCCGGCTTGACATGCACTACAAAGCTTGTCCTTCTCAAACTTCACATCCTTCAACCCTCTCACCAAATCATTCTTCATTAGCTTCTTGAGTGAGCTCATCCCAACATGAGCAAGTCTTCTATGCCATAGCCACCCAAGTGTTGTTTTGGTGAATAGGCAAGTCTTCAAGTTTGCATCTTCAGAGGTGAAGTCCACTAGATATAGGTTCTTGTATCTAAATCCTTTGAATATCACTTGTTCATCATCCTTCTTAGATACAACAACTTCCTTCTCGGTAAACAAGCATTGGAAGCCAAGATCACACAATTGTCCAACGGATAGCAAGTTGAAGCTCAATGAAGCAACATATAACACATTTGAGATAGAATGATCATTTGATATTGCCACTTTGCCCAATCCTTTAACCTTGCCCTTTGAGTTATCTCCAAATGTGATTCTTTCTTGTCCATCTACTTCTTCATCTAGTGAGGTGAACATACAAGGATCACCGGATCATATGTTGTGTGCAACCACTATCAATAACCCAATGACTTCCACCGGTCTTGTAGTTCACCTACACACAAGAGATCAAGCTTTAGGAATCCCAAACTTGTTGAGGGCCCTTCACCTTCTCAACAAGTGACTTTGTCAACCCAAATTTTCTTAGGCCTATTCTTATTGGGAGGTCCTAAGAACATCACTTTCATCTTTCCACTAGAATCCTTTCTAAGCATGTAGTGAGCATTGAAGGCAAAGGGTCTAGCATGCTTGGGCAAGGGTTGTGGTGGTGGAGTTTGGTACTCATGAGCAAAGTGGCCTTCTTGTCCACACTCAAAGCATCTCTTTGGCTTTGGCTTTGGCTTTGATTGTTGTTGTTGAGCTTGAGCCTTCTTCTTCTCTTGATTTGCCATGTACCCAATGCCACTTCTATCCATCTTCATGACGGTGTTCATTAGGAGCTCACTTTGAAGATGCTTGCCTCTTGTGAACTTGCTCAATCCAATCTTAAGATGCTCTTTTTCCAACTTGAGCTTCTTGTTTTCTTCCTTGAGTGCATCATCATTTTTCTCTTCCTTGAGTCTCTTGTTTTCTTCTTTTAGCTTCTCATTCTCAAGGACCAAATCACCATCATGATCAAGTGTTTCTAGCACAATGGTGTTGTGGGTTTTGAACACTTCAAACTCTTTCTTAAGCTTTTCATTATCTTGCTTGAGCTTGACATACTCATCATAATCATTGCACTCAACCACTTGCTTGCCTTTGCCACTAGATCCTTGCCTAATGCTCTCATCAATTAAATCATCACATGATGTAGCTATATCAATCTTAACAACATGGTTAGTAGCATCATGTGGCTCATTGGGTAAAAATTCTTGAGCAATGACAAGGCTATCATGATTAATCTTAAGGGTAGTATATTCTTCTTTTAGCTTGTTGTGGCTAGTGATGAGCTCTTTGTGCACCCACTCAAGTTTATCATGTTTATCTTTAAGCTCTTTCTTAGAAGATTTGAGCTCCTTGAGTTTGGATGACATAGCTTCATTTGCTTCTCTAAGCTCAACACTAGAGTTTTCGACTATGTCACATTTAGCTAAGAGAGAATCATTCTTAATCTCAAGCTTTTCATTTTTAGCTCTAGTCTTTATAATGATCTTAGTGTATTTCTTTAGCAATTTAGCAAGATCATCATAATAAGGTGATTCATATTCATCATCATCGCTATCACTATCACTATCATCATTATGAGCATGATCATCACCACTACTATCATCATCATGTGATACCTTTCGTTCACCTTTGGCCATAAGGCATAGGTGTGTAGAGGATGATGGCGGTGGTGGCGGCGAAGATGATGAAGAGTCAATAACAATAGCGGCCACCTTCTCGTTGTCACTATCATCATCGGATGATCCACTAGATGAATCAATGTCCGTGAGCCAATCACCGATGATGTAAGCCTTTCCACTCTTCTTCTTCTTATGGAAGTCCTTCTTGCCATCTCTCTTCTTGTATGGCTTGTTCTTTTTCTTCTCATCTTCATCTTCATTGCTTGAGTCATCTTTCTTGCCCTTGTTCTTGTTCTTGAACTTGTCTTTCTTGGGCTTTGTGCATTGGTGAGCTAGATGACCAAGTTCTCCACAATTGTAGCAATCCATCTCGGAGATTGGCTTCCTTCTAGAGCTAGTGAAGAACTTCTTCTTCTTGCCATCAAACTTGATGCCACTCTTGTTGAGCTTCTTTAGCATCTTGGTGGTTTTCTTCACCATGAGAGCAAGACTTTCATCATCAACTTCATCATCACTTGAGCTCTCATACTCAAGTCTTGCTTTGCCCTTCTCTTGGCTAGCTTTGAATGCTAAATCTTTTTCTTTCTTCTTTGTAGAGGATGAGCCATCTTGAGGTGTGATGTGCATGTACATCTCATGAGCATTGATCTTTCCCAAGATTTGTGTCGGTGTAGCGGTGGAAAGATCACCTTGATGTAGCACGGTCACAATATGCCCATATTTGTCAATGGGGAGGACACTCAATATCTTTCTTACAACATCGGATGGTTGCATTTGAGTAAGTCCAAGCCCATTGACTTCCTCTACAAGAACATTCAAACGTGAATACATTTCATTAGCACATTCTTTAGGAAGCATTTCAAAAGAGTTGAGCTTTTTCATGATAAGATGATAGCGTTCCTCACGCTCACTCTTTGTTCCCTCATGGAGCGCACAAACGTCTGACCATAGTGCATGGGCGTCTTTGTGGTTCCTCACCCGGTTGAACACATCTTTACAAAGGCCTCTAAATATGGTGTTTCTAGCCTTTGCATTCCATTTTTCGTAGTTCAACTCATCGCCTTGTGCGTGTGCGGCATCCTTAGGTCTTGGGAAGCCTTGTGAGGCAGCTCTAAGTATTCCAACATCTAGAGCTTCTAAGTACGCCTCCATATGAATTTTCCAATAAGGAAAATCGCCCCCCTCAAAGATAGGAGGAGGTCCATCCCCGTGAAACATCTTTCTCTAGGCGGTTAAGCCTAAATACGTGAGCACGAGGCTCCGATACCAATTGAAAGGATCAAGATGCCCAAGAGGGGGGTGAATTGGGCTAATTCTAAATTTCTTTACAATAATTAAATCCTACGATTAGCCCAATTAACCCCTTGTACCTAAAAAGTGTTTCTAATTGTTCTACCGCACAAAAGACTTACAACCTATGTTCCAATCCTACTCTAGCATGGCAATTCTAAGAATGTGAATGACAAGAATTGAATTGCTCAAAGTAAAGGGAGAAGGAAGAACGCGACGATGTTTTGCCGAGGTATCGGAGAGTCGCCACTCCCCACTAGTCCTCGTTGGAGCACCCGCGCAAGGGTGTAGCTCCCCCTTGATCCGTGCAAGGATCAAGTGCTCTCTACGGGTTGATTCTTCCGACACTCCGTCGCGGTGAATCACCCACAACCGCTCACAACTTGAGTTGGGTCATCCACAAGCTCTCCGGATGATCACCAAGCTCCCAATCACCACCAAGCCATCTAGGTGATGGCGATCACCAAGAGTAACAAGCACAAACTCTCACTTGACCATGACAAGCCTAATGAGAAGGGATGGATGCACACTTTGCTACTCTTGATCTCACTAATGAGGGCTCTCTTTGGGATTCTCAAATCTCAATCACCTCACTAGGACCTTGCTCTTCTTGGCACTCTCTAAGGTGTTTCTCAGCTGTTGGAATGAGCAAAAGTACCCCCACACACGAGTGGAGGTTCTATTTATAACATGGGCTAAAAAACGAACCTGTTATGTGCCTCTGCGGGGTGACCGGATGCTACGGTCATGTTGACCGGACGCTCCGGTCAGTACACCACAAACTCCAGTGTTTACAGTGTGACCGGACGCTGGCCAGCGTCCGGTCAGCACTGACCGGATGCGTTCGATCGTGATTTTCCCTCTCTGCAACCTTACTGGAGTCGACCGGACGCTGGCTCTCAGTGTTCGGTCACTTCACCTCTCAGCGTCCGGTCGCACCAGACGATTTCACCTTGGTCAAATGAACTGACCAGACCCTGAGCCAGCGTTCGGTCACACTGGAGCCAGGGTCCGATCAGTATTTGACCCTCCATTCACTTCCAACTCTCGATCATATATGAATGAAGTTTGCTCCATTGGATCTAAGGGCTGTTTTGGAGCTACCTTGTGCTAGTTTTAACAAGTGTGCACCACACCTAACTCACTAGACTCACCTAGGTCAAGCTACCCGTCCATACCCCCCTTAATAGTACGGCCAAAGGAAAAATAAAGTCCTAAACTACTCTAAGTGTCTCTTCAACACCAAACGACACTTAGAACTAGTCCATCCTTAACCTTGTCGTCCATCCTTTGAAAACCGAAACGATTTCCATCGTAGGAGCATGACAACCTTGATTGCCCAATCGATCTCCATTACCGTGACCTAACTTAATTGCCTCTGCAAAACACATGTTAGTCACAATAATCACGCATTGTCATTAATCACCGAAACCCAACTAGAGGCCTAGATGCTTTCACATCACATACTAACAATGATGATCTTGACCACCATGGAATAATTAGCTAGGAATTTAAATGTGTTCATAGACACCAACCGTTTGGATGATGGATTCACCACAATTTGAGCCTTGCACAAATGTCGAATTGGAAAAGTGCGCTCTAGAATGGAGAAATAACTAGATTGAGAATCAAGCAATGTAGCCATCAAAACGAAGCTAATTAAGCAACAAAATCAAAGGAGTGGATGTTTGTTACTAACCTTAAAGCAAAAAGATCAAGCCATTCTTCAAAATCCAAGCATTAGCTTCATGGTGAAGAGCAGCCGCAACAATGGAGGGAATGGTCCAAACGCGTGCCTCTGTTCTCGGGATGGAAGAGAGGAGGACGGAGAGGACGGCTACAGCCTTTTTGTGTTGTAGGCTTATCACCGTCGGTTCTTGACTAGAACCGACAGCGATAGAGCCCAATCACTATCGGCTCTTGGCTTAAACCGGCAGTGATGAGTGGCCACCAAAACACTGCCGGTTCAAGCCACAAACCGGCAGTGATGTGGTCCTTCACTGCCGGTTTTAGCCCAGCCCCAATCATTTTTTTTATTTTGAAGCTCATAACCGGCAGTGAAGGTACATCACTGTCGGTTCTCATAAATCCGGCAATGATGATGCCGGCAATGAGGTGCAAATCTGGCATAGTGATTAAACGGTTTGTAAAATTTTAATGTGCTCGTTAGACGATTAAGTTCAGGGGTGGAGTAGCTGCAGTGCCAAAGGTGAGGGGGTTATGTAGACTTTTTCCATTCTCGATATGTCAGTCCTTGAAGCATGGAACGAAAATGCATTCTTAATTCTCTAGTTGCACTACCCTTGCTTGGAATATATATCCTGCTAGTCTTCAAACGGTATTGCATTGCATGCATGGATGCAAGCACAAGGTTGCATGCATAATATATACATTGCTGACCCTAGAAACAAGCTGATCGCAGATTAACACGGCCGGTGATGGATACAGTGTAGTTTCTGATCCTTGAAAGTTAGTTTATTTGGCACAGATCGAGATCAAATACGAATTTACGTGCATATGCATGCTACATGAGGAAATTTTACACTAGATTCGTTGTCGATCTCGGTAAACCCCACCATGTATTCTCTAGGGTACCTATGGCTACCGGCCAGGGTGTGTTTGTGTTGATGAGGATGTCACTCTATGTGTAGGAATTCCTCCATACCGAGAGGGCAACATACGGAGTTGCTCCTGTTTGGTACTATATGAAACAAACAGCTAGGCAGTGAAACTCGCAATGCCGGTTTGTGTTGAAGACTGCTAGTGAATCTAGCTTTCAGTGCCGTTTCAAAACCGTCGGTTTTAATTTCCAAGGCAATTTGGAGCTTGCAAGGAGTAGATCGAGCTCTGCTGTTCTCTATATAGCAGGAGTGCATGCAAATGCAGAATTTCCCATCTCCTTGTTAATATAAATAAAGGTGCTTTGGCACATGGGAGCATGGAACACGTTAACTATAATGTAGTAATATCCACAAGATTACGCCAGGTTCTTGCGATCTTCAACTGTCTGGACCGATCGATCAGATGTTCACATGCACAATTGGTGCAGTACTGCAGTTAGTTGACCTTCCAAAATTAGATAATTCTTACACCAAGCTGTCATGAGTTAACAAACCACCCCACCATTCACGCGTCGATCAAGAAGACTGGAGTAATTATTTGGACGATCCAGATCAAACAAAATGCTGCATACGTACACTTTCAAAAAAAATGCAGCATACGTACGCCCAGGTGAGAATATGAGAAGTTACAGAAAATATTTGGTATATATAAAAGTATTATGTCTCCATTTGAGGTTATTTGGAAAATTAGAAGAACTTAATTTAAAAGCATTTATCAAATTTAAAAGTTATCAGTAAAAAGTTTTAGATCTCGTCAACCTCTATAATTATGATATAAAGTTAGTCTTCATTAGACTTCATATGAAAAAGGTTATTGCAACATGGCAACTATTTTTAGACGCAGTTGTTTAAGAAAATCGCCTCTGAGGTGGTATTTCCTAGAGATGATCCCTTAATATGGCGCCCAACTCTAGAAATTGTTGTGATTTCTAAAGCCAAATGCGCGTCCCATTGCCAAAAGCTTCTAATAGAGAGAGAGAGAAAAGCAAAAGCATCACTAAATAAACCGTTTATGTAGTAGTGTGTGTTTAGCAATCGGAGGTTAGAGTAACTTCAACAGAGTACTATTTTATCTATCAGGTCAAAGTAACAAGCGCTTTCATTGCGACCTCCCACCAAGTCAAACTTGTTTTGAGAGAGCGAGGAACACGTGGAGCCTGAGCATAGTGCTCTATGAGATGCTCTACGGCCTAGGGGCGGATCTAGTAGAGTTTATAGAGGTCCATTGACCCTGATAGACTTTGTAAATTCCTTAGCAAAATATTGCTCAATCTCAAGAAAAATTATATCGTACATGTCATGAAGTTACACTAGTAGAGAAACGACCTTTGATTCCACCTCGAAATTTGGCTTTAGTCCCGGTATTTTTCGCGCTCGGAACTAGAGATACCTTTAGTCCTGGTTTGTAGCTTCAACCGGGACTAAAGGACCCTGCCCAACGGCTACTGCGGCAGGCTTTTGCTGCAGGGGACCTTTAGTCCCGGTTGAAGCTACCAACCGGGACTAAAGGTTAACTTTTACTCCCGGTTGCTCCCTCCAACCGGGAGTAAAAGTCTACTCCCGGCTGGAGGCTCTGTCCAGGACTAGGAAGGGACCTTTAGTCCCGGTTTCTGTCTCCAACCGGGACTAAAGGTCCCCTCCTATATAGCCCTTGTTCCTCCCCGAGCCCGAGCCACTTCGAGCTCAGTGTTCTTGCTTCATTGCTGTCCTCTCTTCTTCCTCATCACCGGTGTATCACAAGATTTCTTCCATTCCTTCATCGATTCTTCAGTTCCGAAGGTTACCAACTTTATACTCTTATGTTTCATCAGTAGCTTATTTCATTTTGTGGACTAGATATATATGTGGTTTTTTTATGTTAGATTTTTTTTTATTTGTAAGCCAATTAAGCTCAAAATCACTTTAAAGTTTGCGTATTTGGATGAAGGAAGGTTAAAGTAGTTATTCAAAACTAGTATTGAGTTTTCAATTCTAGCATGCATAGCACACTTCATGGTTTGGAGATATAGAGAATTTTAGAGTTTTTTTAATTTTATTTGTTTATAAAATGAGAAATTTATATTATATTAAAAATGAGTATAGAGAGTAGATGGCAACTGCTTCCGGGTCCTCGGCCTCTCATCGGGTTCCAAAGCGACTGAGGCCGGACCTTCCTCTCATTGCATGCGGCAAGTGTGAGGAGAAGATTGTGATGGAGTATCAGGTGAGGAAGGAGTGTCCCAACAAGGGCCGTATCTTCTACAAGTGTCCGGATCGCAATGTGAGTTATTTTGTCGCATTTGATGATTATGGTTAATTTATACTTATTTTCATGATGATTGTGATTAAAGTTCTAATTTTTTGTTTTAATTTCAGTGGGATGGCACTGGATGTTCAGGCTGGTACTGGGAGGAAGAGTATATTGAACACATGCAAAACTCTCTTGCACAGGTGGCTACGGCGGCTGATGAGGCAGTGATCCTGCGGAAGAAGCCCATAGATGTTGAACAAATGCATGATCTATCTGTTTTAGTTGGGATTGGTCGCGAAATCCTTATGCTGCTGAAGTGCATTTTAGCTTTAGTTTTTTTAGTGGTAGTTGGGATTGTCTACATTGTAGCGAGACTTTCATAAATTAATACCTTGTGTGGTGGCACGCATGTCATATAATTAACTGATTATGTTTTAGGTTTTAATATGGTATGTATGTCATGTAATGCAGATGAGCCAGCATTGGATGTACAATGCTGATCGCTGCTCCCAAGAGTTCATTGAGGGCGTGCATTCTTTCTTACGTGTGGCCGAGGCAAACAAATGTGATGGTTTCATGTGCTGCCCATGTGTCATATGTAATAATTTGAAGGAATATGCTAGCTCAAGGAGTCTTCATTCACACTTGTTGAAGTCGGGTTTCATGCCAAACTATATTTGTTGGACGAAGTACGGAGAAACCGGGGTTGTAATGGAAGAAGGTGAAGAAGAACAATGGGACGATGATGACATTATTGCTGAATATGGTGCCTTCAATGATACTGCAATGGGGGAAGCTGAAGAAGAGGTAGTGGCAAAAGATGAGCCCGCTGATGATCTTGGTCAGGCCATTCGTGACGCACAAAGAAAATGCGAAAGTGAAAAGGAGAAGATCAAGTTCGAGTGCATGCTAGAGGATCACAAGAAATTGCTATACCCAACTTGTGATGCAGGACAGAAAAAGTTGGGTACCACACTGGAATTGCTGCAATGGAAGGAAAAGAATGGTGTATCTGCCAAGGGATTTGGGGAGTTACTGAAAATCCAAAAGAAGATGCTTCCAAAGGATAATGAATTGCCCGTCACTACGTACGAAGCAAAACATGTAGTCTGCCCTTTGGGATTAGAAATCCAGAAGATACATGCATGTCCTAATGACTGCATCCTCTACCATGGCGAGGAGTACGAGAAGTTAGATGCATGCCCGGTATGTCATGCATCGCGGTATAAGATCAGGCGAGATGACCCTAGTGATGTTGAGGGCGAACGTCCCACGAAGAAAATCCCTGCCAAGATTATGTGGTATGCTCCTATAATAGCACGCTTGAAACGTCTATTCAGAAACAAAGACCATGCAAAGTTATTGCGATGGCACAAAGAAGACCGTAAGGTAGACAATATGTTGAGACACCATGCTGATGGGTCCCAGTGGAGAGCAATCGATAGAGAATTCCTGGAGTTTGCAAATGACGCAAGAAACTTAAGGTTTTCTTTAAATACGGATGGTATGAATCCTTTCGGGGAGCAGAGCAGTAGTCATAGCACTTGGCCTGTTACTCTATGTATCTACAACCTACCTCCCTGGTTATGCATGAAGTGTAAGTTTATTATGATGTCAGTGCTCATCCAAGGTCCAAGGCAACCTGGCAACGACATCGATGTGTGCCTGAGGCCACTAGTTGAAGAACTTCTACTTTTTTGGAACAGACCAGGTGTACATGTGTGGGATGAGCACAAACAGGAGCACTTTGACCTGCGAGCATTGTTGTTCGTAACAATCATTGAGTGGCCTGCTCTAAGTAATCTTTCAGGACAATCAAACAAGGGATATAATGCATGCACGCACTGTTTCGATGACATTAAAGGTATATTCTTAAAAAAATCTCGAAAGGTCATGTACCTTGGCCATCGTCGATTTCTTCCTGCGAATCACCCCCTAAGAAAGAAAGGCAAGCATTTTAAAGGTAAGGCAGACCACCAGTCCAAGCCAAGCAACCGAACTGGTGAGGATGTACTCAATATGGTCAAGGATGTGAAAGTAGTATTTGGAAAGGCACATGGCAGCGAACCTGTTCCGAACGACGCCGACGGTCACGCACCCATGTGGAAGAAGTCCATATTTTGGGAGCTACCCTATTGGCAAGTCCTAGAGGTCCGTAGCGCGATCGAAGTGATGCACCTGACAAAGAATCTTTGTGTGAACCTGCTGGGCTTCATGGGTGTGTATGGGAAGCCTAAGGACACACTTGAAGCACGACAGGACCTACGATGTTTGAAAGAACGAGACAACCTACATCCAGAGAAGACAGATGATGGACGCCATTACTTAAGTCCTGCCAGCTACACTCTTAGCAAAGAAGAGAAGGAAAGCATGTTTGAATGCCTAGCAAGCATCAAGGTACCATCTGGATTCTCCTCGAATATAAAGGGTATAATAAATATGCCAGAGAAGAAATTCCTAAACTTAAAGTCCCATGACTGCCACGTGCTCATGACGCAATTGCTTCTAGTTGCATTAAGAGGAATTCTACCTCCAAATGTACGTCTAGCCACCGTGAAGCTATGTGCATTCCTCAATGCAATTTCTCAGAAGGCAATCGATCCAATGGATCTAGCTAAACTACAGAATGATGTGGTTCAATGTCTTGTCAGCTTTGAGTTGGTGTTCCCTCCTTCCTTCTTTAATATCATGACACACTTCCTAGTTCACCTGGTCAAGGAGATTAGCATTCTCGGTCCTGTGTTCCTACACAACATGTTCCCCTTTGAGAGGTTCATGGGAGTCCTAAAGAAATATGTTCACAATCGTGCTCGGCCAAAAGGAAGCATCGCCAAGGGCTATGGAACAGAGGAGGTCATTGAGTTTTGTGTTGACTTTATTCCCGACCTTGACCCGGTTGGTGTTCCTGAATCGCGACACGAGGGGAGACTAAGTGGAAAGGGGACACTAGGGAAGAAAACATATATTGGTACGCAGGACAATTATTTTAATAAAGCACACTATATAGTTCTGCAAAACTCCTCCTTGGTTGATCCGTATATCGAGACACATAAAGAGTTGCTCCGATCCGAGTTTCCAGGGAAGTCTGAAGCTTGGATTACGCGTCAGCAAATGGAAACTTTCAGCGACTGGTTGCGAAAAGAATGTCAGGGTGATGAGAGTATTGATGAGCAACTGTATTTGTTGGCTAGGCAGCCATCGTGGCATATCCTCACATACAAAGGGTACGAGATAAATGGGAATATATTTTACACAGTAGCCTAAGATAAAAGGAGCACCAACCAAAACAGTGGTGTCCGCATAGATGCCACAGACCCTAATGGAAAAAAGCAAACATATTATGGCCGCATAGAAGAGATATGGGAACTAAACTATGCACCTACTTTTAAGGTACCTTTGTTCAAGTGCCAATGGGTAAAGGCGACTGGAGGTAGGGTAGCAGTCGACAACTAGTATGGAATGACAACCGTGGACCTCAACAATATTGGGTACAAAGACGAACCATTCGTCCTTGCCAAGGATGTGAATCAGGTGTTTTATGTCAAGGACATGTCTACAAAACCGAAGAGAGGGAAAAACAACAACGACCCAATCTATGAGCCAAAGCGCCACATAGTTCTTTCAGGGAAAAGAAACATCGTCGGAATTGAAGACAAGTCAGACATATCAGAAGATTATGAAAAGGATGAACGAATTCCACCCTTCACAGTGAACAAAGACCCAAGCATCCAGCTAAATGATGAGGACACTCCATGGTTACGATGCGATCATAACCAAGGGATATACGTTAAGAAGAAGTTCACTACTGTGCCCGCTTGATATATTTAGTGATGTATTAGACCTATTATGTAATAATTGTGACTTCAGATTTTTTTGTCGTGTTTTCATATTTTCTATGGTTTAAATGAATTTTCTGCTAGACGGCGGATTTCCCGTGGAGAATGTGTGATGAAAAACCAAATGATCAACGTTAATAAGATGTGAAAACTAATTTCCTATCGAAAAGTAATAGTTTTAATGATTTTAATTAAGTAGTATATTTTTGCATGGTGCAAATTGTAATTATTATTTACACTATGTCAAATATTCATACAGTAAAACAAAAGAGTTTAGGTTACAATTTTTTGTTGTGTATAATAATGCAAAACCAAGTCCAGGATTTTTTTTATAATTTTTTTGGTAATATTTTATTTATTAGGCAATTAATAACTCTATGCATTTTTATATAAAAGAAATATATAAAAAAGGAAAAAACTTATGGAAACCGGAGAAAGCCAACTGCAGACCACCTTTACTCCCGGGACTAAAATGCTCTTTACTCCCGGGCCGTGGCTACACCCGGGACTAAAGGTGGGCTGCGTTTTCGTAGCCCGCCAAAATGACCTTTACTCCCGGGCCGTGGAGACACCCAGGACTAAAGATCAGACCTTTAGTCCCGGTTCTAATCATCACCCGGGACTAAAGGTGAGCTGCGTTTTCGCAGCCCGCCCAAATGACCTTTACTCCCGGGCCGTGGCTACACCCGGGACTAAAGATTAGACCTTTAGTCCCGGTTCTAATCATCACCCAGGACTAAAGGGTCTTTAGTCCCAGTTCGTAGCGGCAACCGGTACTAAAGGTCTCCCTTTATAAAACCTCTCTGTCTCCGCCAAGCCTCATCTTCTCCATCAGATCGATCCAGCAGCGCCGCCGCCCCCAGGCCACCCTAGCCTCGCCTCACGCGCGCACGCTATCACCGGCCCCAGCCCCAAGCAGTCTTCTCCAGGTTTTCTCCAAGATCCAGCAGCGTCATCCTCGTCCCCAGCCCACCTCGCCCCCAAGCAGTCTTCGCCGGCTGCTACTGGACCCTGAACCTCGGCAGCGCCGCCGGCATCATTTTCTTCTTCCTCAGCTAGCATTCCCTGGCTAGACAGGTCAGCAAATCAAAAAAAATTCTTTGTTTCATTGTTTCCATCACATTTGAATCATTGTTTCCATTAATGACTTAGTTATAAGTTTTTCTATATGTACTTCCTTGTAATTTTTGTTACATACATGCTCAATAAACCGTTCACTGCTCATTTCAGTAGAGTGTGTCAGACCATTTTTTCCATCCATTAGTTGTATAATTAGAACTCCAAGACCGAACACGTCATTTTTATCTGTTATGCAGCCACTATTTTGAAATTCTGGTGGCATGTAGCCTCTGCATCATATGGATGGATCGGCATCAATAGGGTTACTGTAGTATAATGGAACCATGTGCTATGGAGCTACTACGAGATAGCTGTCATAAAACTATGTTGTTAGGCACTACAAAGAAACATGAGGTAGCAGCTTACTGTGTTCCTTTGGCATTTTCTGTTACCAAATTAGTTCGTGTTGCGAGTCTGGATAGGCCAAGATCTGAAATTTTGGCGTTCTTATTGTTGTCCAGCAAAATATTAGTAGGCTTTATGTCCAGATGCAAAATAGGTTTCTCATATGTAGTGTGAAGGTGATTGATACCCTCACATGTTCCTTTGATAATTTTGTAACATGTGGGTCACTCAAGATCACAGGAGTCATTCTTATATACCTACGCTGAGGTGCCATTCTTACAAAAGATAATTCAGCTAAGAGAAACTTGCAAGGTAGCAAAACATGTTGTTTATGTCACAAAGAGGAGACAATTAGACACCTTTTTTATTGTCAGTTTGCTAGGGCTATTTGATTAATGATACAAGTGGCTTCATGCTTATCTATTTCTCATAGTGTGTCATACTTGTTTATGTTGGGTACTTCTGTAACATGTTTTTTTAGTAAAGTCTAAGTCTCTAACATGTTTTTTTGGCTGCAGGAGCTAGACCTCGCGTTTGACACCTTGGATGTGAGCCACCGCCGCCACCATATATAATCCATTTATGATGGATTAATTGCTCCAACCTTTTGTAATCGGATGGATGCGTGTGCCGAGCCCTCGTGCCGGCAATCTTGTAATGCGATTTTGCGCTGAGCCATCGAGCTTAGTGGAGCACGGGTGCGCCCGGTGTCTCGTCGTTTCCTCCTTTTTGCGCGGTAGCTTATGATGAATAGTTAGAAAATTGTAGAAAATCCATACTAGTTGAACTTGCGGACCATGTTTAGCTCGGCGAGCATGTTCTCTGCCGAGCGGTAATGGACGTCAAGGAGGAGCTTTGATTCTATGAGGGAGAGCGGCAATGGTCGTGGAAGACTGTGTTCCCTTCCTCGTAGAATCGGAGCTCTTCTGTGGCCAATTACGGTGTCGTCCGGTGGAGAAATGCTCGCCGAGATGATCACGTAAGCAAGGTCAACTAGTACGGATGGTTATTTATTCACACGTCCTGATATCATCGCAGTACTCTGTCAATCACCGTACCCAAATGTAGTATATATATAAATATAAATGATAATCGATTGTTATGTGTGTACACTCCTATTCTTCTGTTAATTTGCGGAAATATCATGTGAATTACTTATCTGCCGCAGTAAAAGACGAGAACACAATGACCATGGCCACGGCCATGAAAAATGCCAACGACACAACACTAACAACTTTCTCGGCAAGCAGAGTAGTGTTAAACGCTCTGGAAACCTTTAAACTTTGTCAGTTAAGATTTCCCCTTCAAACAAGCTAGGCACTTAAATAAGGCTTATGCTAGATTCTATCACTAGTACAGATACAGAAATGATTTTTACAAATGTTACTATCCTTGAGGTGGCACGTCTTGCAGGAGTTCATTTTATAGATATAGTTTTTTATTCTTTATAGATATATCTGGTGGTGTAAAAGCTAGATGGCTGCCCCGAGAGACAACATGGATGAAGAAATGATGAATATTATCAACACCGACACTCAATTTGCTGATGGTGTCCAGCAAGATGTAGATGACGGGAATCAATACCTGGCTCTTGAAGATAACCAAGAAAACATTGTGCAAGAAAATACAGGCGAGGTATATATATTTATATATATTTGAATATTATATATATATATTTGAATATCTATCATCTATTATACGTAGCCCTCTGGATCGACAACAACAACGGCGAAAAGCAAAAAAATTTGAGGCCTGAAAAAGCCATTGGAGGGGCGCTACATAATATCGGAATTCAATATCGAGACAGGCGAACCACTTGGTCCACACGCAAGGAAATTCGTGCAACACTATGGGTGCCTTGTAAGGGACAGACTTCCAATCAGTGCCCGTGAATGGAAGCAAAAGATCAACGAGCCTCATGTTAGTTTTGTCTCTGATCTTGATAAGAATTTAATTTGGGATGATATTCTTCAACATTTCACGTTGCAAGCGGATGATTATGATGCTATCAACGATGATGAATTGAAGGAACTAGTTCGAAATTGGGCTATGAAGAAGATGGCCACATAATTTCAGACTTGGAAGAAATCCCTATACACGAAATACGTTAAGAAGAACGTAACGCCCAATTTCAATACTAGTGGCCCGCTCGTGAAGTTGAGGCCCTACTGGAATGATTTTGTATAGTACAAGACATCGGAAGAGGGTGAGGAACGGGTGAGAAGGAACCAAGAGAATGCCCGACAGAAGGTATACCACCATGGCATGGGATCTGGTGGCTACGCGACTGCCATTCCCAAGTGGGAAAAAATGGAAGTGGACATTCTTGCCAAGGGTATCACACCAGAATCACTCAATTGGCCCAAACGCGCGAAGAATTGGTTTTTCGCTCATGAGGGAAGACTGGACCTAGAGACCAAGAAGCTGGTTCATGGCTCAAAACTTGAAAGAGCAACACAAAGATTATCTTATGCTCTACAAGCTAAAACTATTGGTGCGTTCAGGCCCAATAGAGAGAAGGATGAACTGACGTATGCCCTCGAGACCGCTGAACACAGTGGCCGAACGAGAGGTTTAGGACGGAATATTTCTTGGGAGCATGGTTTCCCTGATGACATAGATACCTATAGAATCCAGCAGAGAAGGAAGGATGAGGATGCAGCGTGGATCAGCAGGTTGGAGGAATTGGTTCGTGAGTCACGGGAGGCGTTACTTCAAGCACAGGAGCACAAAAAAGACATGCAAGTTAGAATGCAGGACGAAATCATAAAGCAAGTGCAAATAGCAATGAGTGCCCAGAGGCAGGCATCAGATCCAGGAATGAACATTAATATTAGCCCCCCTGATCAGTTGAAAAGCAGCTGCGCTTCCATAGAGTTGCCAAATCAAGATGATGCAATGCTACGTTTCCCTGTGGATGACATCACTGCACCATTTACATCATGTGAGCTACATATTCCAAAAGAGAATGCCACAATCATGGTGGCTCTTGGTGTTTTTTCTCCTCCAGATCCTACCAAGACACCAAGAATCCATGGGGCAATAATACCACCTGGATATGTTAGCGTCTCAGTTGATAGAGTTAACAAAGGTTTTAGTGACCTGCCTCTTGACATTCCAGGAGGTGATGAGGAGAAGACTCTAGGAGAACCAGAGAAAACATTCATACTATGGCACAAGCGCTACATCATTATTCCCGGGGTCTCTAGTCCACCGCCGCTTCCTCAACTGCCAGACAATAGGTGCGGACAAAAGTGAACGAAACAATTTTTTCACAAACTTTCTATTGACATGCATGATTAATAATAAAAATTTCTTATACCTAATTATTCTTTTTTGTAATCACACAGCAGGGCCTCCGCCAACCTAAGTCCAATTATTCAATCTCCAGATCATCATAGTGCCCCGGGCAATCAGGTGGCAACGCCGCCACCGCCGCCACCTCCAAGGAGGTCTACAACGCCTCCAAGGAGGTCTCCAACGCCTCCAACGGCTGCCCCGCCTCCCTTGATGACTAAGAGGAAGCCAGCTCCTAAGAGGTCCGCCCCACAAACAAAGTCGTTGTCCCACCAGCCGACAAAGAAGAAAGCCTCATCTAATCCAGTTATTCCCCAAAAACTATCTTTCGAGAAAAGTGAAAAAGAATTAAAAGCTGCAGTAAAAAAAGATGTGGACAGTTTCTTTGAAAAAGTAAAAAAGCTATGAGAAGAGAGGGAGACCCTAGAGAAATCATACTTCTACCTACCTCCAGATCATCTAAGAAAGAAGGTGGACCAGAAAAAGCAGGAATAAGACTAGACCAGGGAAAGGTGTTGCACAACTCAGACAACAATCGCAACAATCAGTCCTCCCTCTTGTCGTTCGTAATCAATATGGTTCGAACTTAGACTTAGACGTCGATTTTGAGGAGTTGGCTCGGTTTTACGAGGAAACTGGTTTGGACCTTGCCCAAGTGCTTACTGAAGGACCATCTACTCCGAAAGTGGATCCTTGGAAGAAATTTGAACGTGGAAAGAGTCTATACAACCCTGAGGCCTTAGGTGAACTGGGTACGCAAATGTACCTGCTAAACAAGTGGTACATGGCGGCGTGTGAATGGGGAGAGGCCTTTGTTACTGTCAGAGTTAGAAACCAACATTACTTCCGTGGCGATGACGTTATATATGTCGAGTTTGAAGAATTACACCAACTATGCCACCTGGACTCTCTCGACAAAAGTCTCATTAGCTACTATTGTCTGTAAGTGTGATTATTTTCTACTATTAAATTGTGTATATATAAAGCTACATGTATATATATACATTATATATCCTCACACTATATTTTTATATATGCAGATATGAGATGACAGAGCTCAGAAAGAGAAAGGATAATGATGTTGGTTTCGTTGATCTAAATGTCGTATTCAAACACCCTAATCCCCCGCCTCAATGGAAAGCTGAACTCGAGAAAAATCTCATGAGGTTCTTAGTGAACCAACAAAACAAGGACATACTCTTCTCCTACAACTTCAAGTGAGTGTTAAATAATTAATGACGATCATATGGACATTTGTTCAATTATTTGCTTACTAGCTAAGCTATCTCCCATATATATACATATATGTTGACTCTAGTTAATGTCGATCATATTTGTGTATAAAAACATATGCAGCAATCACTGGATATTGATGGTCATCGATATGGCCAATAGTCGGTTGAGAATCTTAGACTCGTTAAGAAAAGAGCAAACAGAGTACCAAGACATGATAGATATTATCCAAGGGTAATATGGTCTCTCTAGCTACTATATATATCCTGATCTTTTAACTGCAACAATTATTAAAGACTAAATTAATGTTTTATTTTATTGGACGCAGTGTTTGGAAAAGTTTCATTGAGAATCACCACATGAAACATTGCAAAGCGCCACCGGATGTAATCGCACACAAAGTAAGTACTATCTACATTTATATATATATATAATTCAATTAACACCATGCATGCTTTCAATTCACCGGATCTTTTTTCTCGTAAAAGTGGGTTCTGAGGCAAGAACAGGGGAACAACTACTGCGGATACTATGTTTGCAAGTTTATCAGGGCGTACACAAAAAGAACTCCTGAAGAGATCCTCAAAGTATGTTATATAAATATATTCATATATTCACAACTTCTTTTGTTGCTCATATATATAAGTAATCAAGTGACCAACACATATATATATATATATATATATATATATATATATATTAATACTTTTCCTTTAACTTTTATTGAAGACTCTATGGTTGAAGGAAAAAGTCATACGACGTGACCAACTGAAAGCAATTCAAGAGACCATAGCAGGATTTCTTAATGACCAGGTCCTCAACCCCGCCGGCGAGTTCTACAATGACGTCAACGAAACATGGAAGCCAAACTAGATGGAGTGATTTTGTTATCCCAAGGATATGATAGAATATACAATGCAACCTTTATTTGTAATATATATATATATACACACACATACATACATATTATATGTACATAAAATAACGTACAATATATGTATATGCATGTAATATATACGTTAGTTTCATACTTTAGTTTGTACAAAATGTTCGAACATTATAAACGTGTAGAATACGTATATTATTATCAGCGTAGAATGCGTATTCAAAAACCTATTCGAAAACCAAAACGAATCATCAATTAAAAATAGAAACAAAAAAAAGAAAAAAAAGGAAACCTTTAGTCCCGGTTGGTAATACCAACCGGGACTAAAGGGCCGCCCCACATGGCCAGGCCGGGAGGCCCTTTAGTCCCGGTTGGTATTACCAACCGGGACTAAAGCTGCACCTTTAGTCCCGGGCGCGAAACCGGGACTAAAGGAGGGGACCTTTAGTCCCGATTTGGTACTCCCGGTTCTAAAACCGGGACTGAAGGCGGTTGAGAACTGGGAGTACATCCCGTTTCTCCACTAGTGTTAAGCACGATGAGCCTAATGATATTTTGGGTAGAAATTGTAGGTATGGACAGATGTCATTTCAGAGGAGACCGTCTACCGCATCCTCGCCATTCATCAACCAGCCGGCGAATCTAGAATTTTGTCTAAGGATATACCGCCCAAAAAATTTCATATACAATTCGGTAAATCGATTTCAGCAACTCGGTAATAATTATAAAATTAACAACATGATTTGGTATATATGGACTAAATAACATAATAAGGCTTAAATTCATGGATTAAGTTCAAACCATCCCCTAAGTATAGTATAAATAGTTCAAAAGCCATACCAATAATTGAAATAAGGCATAAAAGAGAACCGAAGACTTACAATGCTATTCTTGTGACTATTTTATTCGACGATTTTGAAAGGACATAAATGTCTTGATTATATCATCTTCATCAACTTCAAAGAAAATATCCCGTTCAATGAAGGTGACTAAACAATCATCAAAAAGACTATCTCCCATCTTATTTCTTAACTTTGTTTTCACAATAGCCATTGCATAAAATACCCTACATTCGCAGGGCACAGACTATCTCCCATCTTATTTCTTAATTTTGTCGAAAGGGGAGCCCTACATTCGCAGGGCACAGAAACCTAGCGGCCCTAAATGTTAGACGAACCTTTGAAAGGCTTCATAGTGAACCCTACCAACATTCCTTGGTAGTGGGTCTAGAGGTTGGCCGCCTCAGGCGAAAGGGTAAATCATGACTCACAGTGAAAGTGTACAACCTCTGCAAAGTGTAAAACTGGTATATCAGTCGTGCTCACGGTCATGAGCGGCCTTGGAACCATTATGGAATAGATGATCAATAAGAATTATCCATTTATGCTATTCATTATTCATGTTTACGTTGATCATGTGTTTTACTTTAGTATTGAAACAACTTGTTGCTACTCTTTTGCTAAAATCATGACAACTAAAAGCTGAATGTTGTTAAACCTGTGTCAAGCCATTTGAACCTCATGAACCCCATGTTACACTTGTTGAGTACGACACGTACTTACACTTGTTTATTTTCATTATTTGGATAAAAATCCTGGATGGGTAATAGATGGCTATAGTAATGATGACTTTCCTGAGGATTACTAGACTTGTGGTCAACCAGTTGACGTCCCTGTGATATGGAGCTTTCGCTTGAGATTTTTCTTTATACTTCCGCTACATTTATGTGAAGACTATGTATTATTATTCATGATGTAATAAACACTTGTGATGATACTATTTATAATTTGTCGGCTTATGTGTGTGACTGATCTCTGGGCGCACATAAGATTATGCATTCCATTTTATCCTTAAAATCGGGTGTGACAGATTGGTATCAGAGCCGTGGTGACTGTAGGACGCAAGCCTAGTTAGCAATGGTCGTTCTAGCCTCTTTTGCTTCACTCATTTCATGCTTCCCATCTCACTCTTGTTATTTGCTAAAATTTTATGCTTCTTTTGCCTCACTCTGTTATGAAATTTTTTGCTTCTATTCTAACTAAATCTAATTATGTAGATGTCTCGTGCCAATAAGACCGCTCGCATCAGCGCCAGAGGTTACTACCCGCCTCGTGGCTTATATGAGTCCATGGAGCCACGTGAGGAGGAGGAACCCTATGAGCAAGAAGCTGATTCGCCAGCACCTGCACCTACGCCTGAGCCATTCTAGGAAGAGCCCAAAGAAGTGGAGGTCGTCGTATTGTCTGATGAGGAGGAGGAGGAGGAGGAGGAGGACACCATTCAAGAAGATCAGCCTATCCCTGCCATGGGATGCACTACAAAGATCTGGTATAAGCCAGGGTGTGAATCCTCCGTCTCGCACCATCAACTTATGGGGATTCTTCAGACCTACTACGCTGATTGGGACACAGCTGTGGAGTATGTCTGCAACGAGCATACGCACCCTCTAGAGGACACTTATTGGAATACCAGGGTGTGCATCTCCATCTGGGATGGAGAGAAGGAAGCATACCAGCTAGACTCGAACTATGCGCATCACGCTCACTGTGCCACCGTGGAAGATGCAGCCGTTGTAGCCTGCATGGGTCTCCGTGGTCGTCGCTTTAATGATATGAAGGAAGATCAATATGCTTCCTCCCTCGCCAACACCCTAACTTGGGATGGGCAATAATGGACCCTGAAGGCATGGATCCCACTACTCAAGTGATGGTGCACTATGCCTATGAATTAGTAGACAAGAATCGACGGATGGAAGATCAGTTGAAGGCACAGGAGGCGACCCTTAAGAGATACTGACAAGTGATAGATGAGCAAAGGGTGTGCCTCAACCTGCCAAGGATCTATGAGGAGCTTCCCCATGAATTTCGCCCATAGGTGTTGGAGTTCCTTACTATGTAATAAGACGTTAGTAGCATGGGTCAAGCTGAGTCAGGTCGAGTCTAGTAGTGTGGAGTGAACTTTGGTGTGCCTAGTTGATTTATTATTATGTTTATACGTGAGTTGGATTTTTGTAATGAGTGCTGGAACTTTGTGGGCATGTCCATAAGTTCCATAGTTAAGAATATTAAAGTTTGAGTCAATAAATAAATAGTTGGGTTTGGTACATCTTGTTCTCTCGGATCTACTTTTTGGAGCAGTCTTCCCTTATCTCAATGCCGATCTAAATCTACTTGACCAAAAATTATGAAATTTTTATGGAAATAACTATACTTAAGTATCTTTCTAATTCCTTTCGAATCACCCCTATACCTGATCTGGTTTGAGAGATATAGCTGTTTTAAGTTGAAGTTTCTATGCAGTCTGGAATCTAGAACAGTTTCGGTTATATCCTGTTTTTGAGTAACCTAACGATAGAATCTGGGCATGTGTTCTGAATAAAAGTTGTAGATAATTTCTTAAGATTTCCAACCATGTAAATAGCGCCTCTTTTGGATATTTGCAACACGAGATATGACTGTTTTACCGAGCTGCGGATGTGGAACTCGTCCAGAAAATTTTTGGAATATATTCTATATCTCTATTAGTGTCTATAACTTGGAAATCTCTGAATTTTGAATGTTTGTGTTGGATGTCAGATGTCTGGAAGAGGAAGAGGCCGAGGTCATGGAGGTGTTCCCCCACATCCACCACCGCCACCGACAATTGAGCAACTTCTGGCAGTGCAGACACAGATTATGCAAGCTCTGGTGCAGAATCACCAGAATCATCCAATTGGTGGAGCACCGCGTGACAAGCGTGGTGAATTCTTGAAAGGCCACCCCTAGTGTTTTCTCATGCCACTGATCCACTAGAAGCAGATGATTGGCTTTGTGCAGTGGAAAAGCAACTCAACATAGCGCAGTGCGACGACCGGCAGAAGGTGTTGTACGCGTCGGGACAACTACAAGGGAGAAGCTCAAGACTGGTGGGAGGCATTCGAGTATGGACGTCCCACTGATGCTCCTCCTATCACCTGGTAGAAATTTAGAGAGAATTTCAGATCTTACTATATACCTGAAGAATTGATAGAGCTCAAGCAGGGGGAATTCAAAGCTCTGAAATAGGGATCTATGTCTGTAGCTGAGTATCATGACAAATTTGCTCAGTTGTCACGTTACGCTCCGAATGAGGTGGCTGATGATGCTGATAAGTAATGCCGCTTTCTCAAGGGTCTGTATGACGGTATGCAACTCTAGCTTATGTCCAATACATACCCCAATTTCCAGACGCTAGTGAATCGTGCTATTGTTATTGACAACAAGCGCAAAGAGATGGAGGCTAAGAAGAGGAGGCTTCAGGGATAGGCCTCTGGAAGCAATACTCGTCCACGCACCAATCCTTAGCAAGGCTTCCAGCAGAGGTGCCAGGGACCACCTAATCAATGGAATCGCAACTAGAACCAGCAACGTCCACTGTACCAGCAGCAGAATGACAATCAACGTCCCCAGCAACAGAGTGGCCAGCAGACACCATGCTAGGGAACGCCTAACTTCTTACCAAAGGGAGACAGAATCAGTGTTGAGGTTGTAGTGCAAGCACAACCGACGGCCACAGTGAACCAGCTTGATGATCGCGTCAACAAGGAGGACCCAGTAGTGGATGAGTTTCTAGATGTGTTCCCCGATGACTTGCCAGGTATGCCACCTGACCGTGACATTGAGTTTATTATTGAATTATTACCTGGAACTACACCTATAGCTAAGCGTCCATATAGAATGGGGGTTAATGAACTAGAGGAACTTAAGAAACAAATAAAGGAGTTGCGGGAGAAAGGTTTCATTCGTCCTAGTTCGTCACCTTAGGGAGCACCGGTTATATTTGTTGACAAGAAGGATGATACCAAGAGAATGTGTGTTGATTATCGGTCATTAAATGAGGTTACTATCAAGAATAAGTACCCGCTACCTAGAATTGATGACTTGTTTGATCAGTTGAGAGGTGCTTGTGTTTTCTCTAAGATTGATCTTCGTTCTGGTTATCATTAGTTGAAGATTCGTGCAACTGACATACCTAAGATAGTCTTTACTACGAGGTATGGATTGTATGAGTACACCGTTATGTCCTTTGGTTTGACCAATGCACCTGCATACTTTATGTACTTGATGAATAAGGTGTTCATGGAGTTTTTGGATAAGTTTGTGGTGGTATTTATTGATGATATATTGGTATTCTCCAAAATGGAAGAAGAGCACGTTGAACATCTAAGGTTGGTCTTGCAAAAACTCAGAGAACACAAGTTGTATGCCAAGTGAAGCAAGTGTGAGTTCTGGTTGAAGGAAGTTTCTTTCCTAGGCCATGTTGTCTCTAATGGTGGAATAGCAGTAGATCCAAGTAAGATGAGCGATGTGTTGAATTGGACACCACCAACCGATGTGGGAGAGATTCATAGTTTCTTGGGATTGGCTGGATACTATAGAAGGTTTCTCTAAACTTGTCAAGCCTATGACAGCTCTGTTGTAGAAAAATGTTAAGTTTGTGTGGTCCGAGAAGTGTCAGGCTAACTTTGATGAATTGAAGAAGAGGTTGACTACCGCCCCAGTGTTGGTTTTGCCAGATTTGAGCAAGAACTTTTCTATCTATTGTGATGCATCTCGTCAAGGTCTCGGATGTGTTCTTATGCAAGAAGGAAGAGTAGTGGCCTATGCATCCCGACAATTGAGAAAGCATGAGCTAAACTATCCTACTCATGATTTGGAATTAGCAGCAGTGGTTCATGCTCTGAAGATATGGAGGCACTATCTTATCGGACATAAGAGTGATATTTATACTGATCATAAGAGTCTGAAGTACATTTTCACTCAGACAGATCTGAATATGAGACAGCTTCGATGGTTGGAGTTGATTAAAGATTATGATCTGGAGGTACACTATCATCCCGGAAAGGAGAATGTTGTTGCCGATGCTCTTAGCAGGAAGAGTTACGCCAAGGAGGTGCAAGTGGCAGCCATGTCAAGTGAGTTGTGTGCTGAATTTGAGCAACTGAACTTGGCTTTGTCACTAATGCAGTAAAGTTGGTGATAGAGCCTACATTGGAGCTAGAGACACGCAAGGGCCAGTTACAGGATGCGAAGTTGAAAGAGATAGCGGAGAACATAGTGATTGGCAAGGCACCAGGTTTTCATATGGATGATAATGGAACTCTATGGTTTGGGAAAAGACTTTGTGTGCCTGAAAATAGGGCTATACGAGATGCAATTCTTTGTGAGGCACATGAGTCCACTTAC
Organism: Miscanthus floridulus; assembly: GCF_019320115.1. Classification (NCBI taxonomy): domain Eukaryota; kingdom Viridiplantae; phylum Streptophyta; class Magnoliopsida; order Poales; family Poaceae; genus Miscanthus; species Miscanthus floridulus. Next base: position 13,939,480 of record NC_089595.1, read on the forward strand.
TCTATTCAACCTGGGAGTACCAAGACGTACTTGGATCTGAAAGAGAAGTATTGGTGGTACGGATGGAAAAGAGATGTTGCTGAGTATGTTGCTATATGTGATACCTGTCAAAGAGTCAAAGCTGAACATCAAAGACCTATAGGATTATTACAACCAATGAAGATACCTGAGTGGAAGTGGGAAGAAGTTGGTATGGATTTCATTGTGGGGTTACCACACACTCAAAGAGGTTATGATTCAATATGGGTGATAGTGGATCGGTTAACTAAAGTTGCTCACTTTATACCAGTCAAGACTACTTATAATGGACCGAGGTTGGCCCAATTATATATGGAGAAGATAGTGTGTCTACATGGAGTTCCCAAGAAAATTGTGTCTGGTCAGGGTACTCAATTTACATCTCATTTTTGGCAGCAAATACATAGCTCATTGGGAACAAAGTTGAATTTTAGTACAGCATATCATCCTTAGACAGATGGACAAACTAAGAGGATTAATCAGATACTAGAGGACATGTTGAGAGCTTGTGCATTGCAGTACAGTACAAGTTGGGACAAGAGCTTGCCATATGCAGAGTTCTCATATAACAATAGTTATCAAAAGAGTCTCAATATGGCGCCTTTTGAAGCTTTGTATGGACGAAAGTGTAGAACCCCGTTATTTTGGAATCAAACGGGAGAAACTCAAGTGTTCAGACCGGATGTTTTAAGAGACGCAGACGAGCAAGTAAGGATGATTAGGGATAACTTGAGAGTGGCACAATCTCGATAGAAGAGTTATGTTGACACTCAGAGAAGAGAATTGGTTTTTGAAATGGGGGATTATGTTTACCTAAAAGTATCACCTGTGAGAAGTGTGAGAAGGTTTAACATGAAGGGAAAGTTAGCACCAAGGTATATTGGGCCTTTCAAGATTTTAGAGAGACGTGGAGAAGTAGCTTATCAGTTGGAGTTGCCTAAGAGCTTGTTAGGTGTACATGATATGTTTCATGTGTCTCAACTGAAGAAGTGTTTGCTTATACCTGAGAAGCAGATACCGTTAGAAGAGCTTACAATTAAGGAAGATATTGTATATGAGGAATTTTCAGTAAAGATTTTGGAGACGGCAGAAAGGGTTACAAGGAGCCGAGTTATAAAGATGTATAAGGTTCAGTGGAATCGGTATACAGAAGATGAGGCTACTTGGGAAAGAGAAGAGGATCTGAGGAAAACATACCCGTAGCTTTTTGAGTAAGCATCGTCCGAATCTCGGGGACGAGATTCATTTTAAGGGGGGTAGAATTGTAACACCCTAAAATTTGCATCGTTTTAAAAATAGGAGAAAATGATTTAATTATGCATTTTGTGAGCATTTAAATTTAGAAAAATAATAACTTTGTTAAAATTAAAATCAAATATAGGTCTACATACATGTATGTGCATCCATGCTGCTGCATCTTTATTTTGTGATGCTTTGGTTTGATTGGAATTTGCAAATGAATTTGAATTTGAGTTTAAATTGGATTTGAAAATGAAAATAAAAAAAGAGAAAGAATTCTTCTTCCTCCCTCTCTTTTGGCCCACTCGGTTTTTTTTCTTCCGCAGCGGCCCAGCAGCTGCCCACCTTCATTTTTCCGTGCGGCCCAGCAAGCAGGCCGGCCCAGCAACACGCGGACGCCGCATGGTCGCTCTCCTCTCTTCTCTGTGATGCTGATGGCCTGGCCACGACTGTCGCCGGGAGTCCGCGCCACCCACGCCTCCCTCCTTGCCTTGCGCCCCAAGATGTTCCCGGCTATAAATACCGGATGCCCGCATTGTGCCGCTCCCATCCCAAGTTTCGGAGCCGCAGTCGCCTCGCCGAGACGCCGAGCCATGCTAGCCCTAACCACCGCCGCCGAGCTCAATCCACCGAAGCCGCGCGACGCTTCCATCCGCTCTGCGCCTTGGTAAGTTACCTAGACGAGCTCGCCTTGCTCTCCTCTAGCTCCTGGTGTCCTTGGTTTGCTATTTTATGGCCTGTAGACCGTATTCCATGAGCATTGCCCGTCTCCGGCCATGGCGCCGCCGTCGGGGCTCGCCGCCGACCTCGCCGGCGTTTCTTTTCCCCTCCCGATCTGATCTGTGCCGTCCGATCCGATACAACGGTCTAGATCTTAAGATACCCCTACGCGGGTCATTTATGCTAAAGAGTCCCTGCACTTTTCTATATTATAATCCGCAGTCCATGACGTAATCCCCGATTACGTTTTCTTCTTTTGAAAACATAGTTTCTTTCGGATTAGATTCAAAATACGTTTTCATCTATTTACAGTTTTGCCACCAGTTTTCTTTAGGTCATAACTTTTTCGTTTTAACTCTGATTTGACCCGTTCAACTTGCGTTAGGTTCGTAATTGTGTAATCTACATGTTCATACTATTGTTAAGTATGTTTTAAACTTTTGAAATTCAAGGTTAGATTTAATCTATTATTTTATTAAAGGAAATCTTGTTTAATTCATAACTTCTTCGTTTTAGCTCTGATTTTTGTAATCTTCGCGTCTGTGTGTTCGTAGCAAGACGTAGAATTGTTTTACACACTTTTCATTTTGATTTTATGCTATTAGTGTGCTGTTCTAATCTATAACTTTTATTTGCTATGCATGATTGCTTCTAGATGCTTGTATGTTGCTGTGATTATCGAGAATAGACGTTGAGCAATTCGTGGGTGATTAATAGTACTACTTTGACGAGCAGGATCAGCAGGAACACTTTGTTCAAGGCAAGTATAGCATGGGATCATCCTTGTTTCCTATTCGCCTTAATACATTTAATTCATGATTGCATGAGTCGCCTTGATAAGGATTTCCTAGAATTGAACTTATACCTTGTCTCCTATGGGATATGCATTGGGTAGCTTTGCTAGTGCTCAATTAAACCATCATCTTGTAACTTGACTAGTGGTATATGCAATAAACATTAAAATATGACTTTTTAGCAACTTGGAAACAGGGGGCTGGAGTGTTTAGCTACTTTCTAAATGCTTCAGATTCCTCTCCCTAAGGACTTATCTGTAAGTGATCATCCGGGACTTACAGTACAGCTGTGACGGGTACATGGCTCTGGCTTTAGCTCAGTACAAGGACCTTTTCTAGATTGTTAGAGGTTACCTTTATGGCGCAAGAGGGGTGTGTTTTGGGTTGGATATAGTGAGGCCTCTGTCCATCAGTGTATAGGCTACGCGTCATTGTGCCTGTCGGAAGGGGAGCCCTACATTCGTAGGGCACAGAAACCTAGCGGCCCTAACTTGTTAGACGAACCTTTCAAAGGCTTCATAGTGAACCCTGCCGGCCTTCCTTGGTAGTGGGTCCAGAGGTTGGCCGCCTCGGGCAAAAGGGTAAATCATGACTCACAGTGAAAGTGTACAACCTCTGCAGAGTGTAAAACTGGTATATCAGCCGTGCTCACGGTCATGAGCGGCCTTGGAACCCTTATGGAATAGATGATCACTAAGAATTATCCATTTATGCTATTCATTATTCATGTTTACGTTGATCATATGTTTTACTTTGGGATTGAAACAACTTGTTGCTACTCTTATGCTAAAATCATGACAACTAAAAGCTGAATGCTGTTAAACATGTGTCAAGCCTTTTGAGCCTCATGAACCCCATGCTACACTCGTTGAGTACGACATGTACTTACGCTTGTTTATTTTCATTATTTGGATAAAAATCCCGGATGGGTAACAGATGGCTATGGTAATGACGATTTTCCTGAGGATTACTAGACTTGTGGTCAACCAGTTGACGTCCCTGTGATATGGAGCTTTCGCAAGAGATTTTTCTTTATACTTCCGCTACATTTATGTGAAGACTATGTCTTATTATTCGTGATGTAAAAAACACTTGTGATGATACTATTTATAATTTATCGGCTTATATGTGTGACTGATCTTTGGGCGCACATAAGATTATGCATCCCATTTTATCCTTAAAATCGGGTGTGACGGCGCTGTGTTGGGGAGCCAATGGACTGACATCAGGGCCCCGCCGCCACCGTGTCCTCTCTTTCCACGTTGGAGTACCACGTAGGCAAAACCGCCTACCAATTCCACTCCAGGGGGTCAATTAAACGGTTTGTAAAATTTTAATGTGCTCGTTAGACGATTAAGTTCAAGGGTGGAGTAGCTGCAGTGCCAAAGGTGAGGGGGTTATGTAGACTTTTTCCATTCTCGATATGTCAGTCCTTGAAGCATGGAATGAAAATGCATTCTTAATTCTCTAGTTGCACTACCCTTGCTTGGAATATATATGCTGCTAATCTTCAAACGGTATTGCATTGCATGCATGGATGCAAGCACAAGGTTGCATGCATAATATATACATTGCTGACCCTAGAAACAAGCTGATCGCAGATTCACATGGCCGGTGATGGATACAGTGTAGTTTCTGATCCTTGAAAGTTAGTTTATTTGGCACAGATCGAGATCAAATACGAATTTACGTGCATATGCATGCTACATGAGGAAATTTTACACTAGATTCGTTGTCGATCTCGGTAAACCCCACCATGTATTCTCTAGGCTACCTATGGCTACCGGCCAGGGTGTGTTTGTGTTGATGAGGATGTCACTCTATGTGTAGGAATTCCTCCATACCGAGAGGGCAACATACGGAGTTGCTCCTGTTTGGTACTATATGAAACAAACAGCTAGGCAGTGAAACTCGCAATGCCGGTTTGTGTTGAAGACTGCTAGTGAATCTAGCTTTCAGTGCCGTTTCAAAACCGTCGGTTTTAATTTCCAAGGCAATTTGGAGCTTGCAAGGAGTAGATCGAGCTCTGCTGTTCTCTATATAGCAGGAGTGCATGCAAATGCAGAATTTCCCATCTCCTTGTTAATATAAATATAGGTGCTTTGGCACATGGGAGCATGGAACACCTTAACTATAATGTAGTAATATCCACAGGATTACGCCAGGTTCTTGCGATCTTCAACTGTCTGGACCGATCGATCAGATGTTCACATGCACAATTGGTGCAGTACTGCAGTTAGTTGACCTTCCAAAATTAGATAATTCGTACACCAAGCTTTCATGAGTTAACAAACCACCCCACCATGCACGCGTGGATCGAGAAGACTGGAGTAATTATTTGGCCGATCCAGATCAAACAAAATGCAGCATACGTACACTTCCAAAAAAAAATGCTGCATACGTACGCCCAGGTGAGAATATGAGAAGTTACAGAAAATATTTGGTATATATAAAAGTATTATGTCTCCATTTGAGGTTATTTGGAAAATTAGAAGAACTTAATTTAAAAGCATTTATCAAATTTAAAAGTTATCAGTAAAAAGTTTTAGATCTCGCCAACCTCTATAATTATGATATAAAGTTAGTCTTCATTAGACTTCATATGAAAAAGGTTATTGCAACATGGCAACTATTTTTAGACGCAGTTGTTTAAGAAAATCGCCTCTGAGGTGGTATTTCCTAGAGATGATCCCTTAATATGGCGCCCAACTCTAGAAATTGTTGTGATTTCTAAAGCCAAATGCACGTCCCATTGCCAAAAGCTTCTAATAGAGAGAGAGAGAAAAGCAAAAGCATCACTAAATAAACCGTTTATGTAGTAGTGTGTGTTTAGCAAAAGCTTCTAACAGAGTATTATTTTATCTGTCAGGTCAAAGTAACAAGCGCTTTCATTGCGACCTCCCACCAAGTCAAACTTGTTTTGAGAGAGCGAGGAACACGTGGACCCTGAGCATAGTGCTCTATGAGATGCTCTACGGCCTAGGGGCGGATCTAGTAGGGTTTATAGAGGTCCATTGACCCTGATAGACTTTGTAAATTCCTTAGCAAAATATTGCTCAATCTCAAGAAAAATTATATCGTACATGTCATGAAGTTACACCAGTAGAGAAACGACCTTTGATCCCACCTCGAAATTTGGCTTTAGTCCCGGTATTTTTCGTGCCCGGAACTAGAGATACCTTTAGTCCCGGTTTGTAGCTCCAACCGGGACTAAAGGACCCTGCTCAACTGCTACTGCGGCAGGCTTTTGCTGCAGGGGACCTTTAGTCCCGGTTGGAGCTACCAACCGGGACTAAAGGTTAACTTTTACTCCCGGTTGGTCCCTCCAACCGGGAGTAAAAGTCTACTCCCGGCTGGAGGCCCTGTCCGGGACTAGGAAGGGACCTTTAGTCCCGGTTTCTGTGTCCAACCGGGACTAAAGGTCCCCTCCTATATAGCCCTTGTTCCTCCCCGAGCCCGAGCCACTTCGAGCTCAGTGTTCTTGCTTCATCGCCGGCCTCTCTTCTTCCTCATCACCGGTGTATCACAAGATTTCTTCCATTCCTCCATCGATTCTTCGGTTCCGAAGGTTACCAACTTTATATTCTTATGTTTCATCAGTAGCTTATTTCATTTTGTGGACTAGATATATATGTGGTTTTTTTATGTTAGATTTTTTTTATTTGTAAGCCAATTAAGCTCAAAATCACTTTAAAGTTTGCGTATTTGGATGAAGGAAGGTTAAAGTAGTTATTCAAAACTAGTATTGAGTTTTCAATTCTAGCATGCATAGCACACTTCATGGTTTGGAGATATAGAGAATTTTAGAGTTTTTTTAATTTTATTTGTTTATAAAATGAGAAATTTATATTATATTAAAAATGAGTATAGAGAGTAGATGGCAACTGCTTCCGGGTCCTCGGCCTCTCATCGGGTTCCAAAGCGACTGAGGCCGGACCTTCCTCTCATTGCATGCGGCAAGTGTGAGGAGAAGATTGTGATGGAGTATCGGGTGAGGAAGGAGTGTCCCAACAAGGGCCGTATCTTCTACAAGTGTCCGGATCGCAATGTGGGTTATTTTGTCGCATTTAATGATTATGGTTAACTTATACTTATTTTCATGATGATTGTGATTAAAGTTCTAATTTTTTGTTTTAATTTCAGTGGGATGGCACTGAATGTTCAGGCTGGTACTGGGAGGAAGAGTATGTTGAACACGTGCAAAACTCTCTTGCACAGGCGGCTACGGCAGCTGATGAGGCAGTGATCCTGCGGAAGAAGCCCATGGATGTTGAACAAACGCATGATCTGTCTGTTTTGGTTGGGATTGGTCGCGAAATCCTTATGCTGAAGTGCATTTTAGCTTTAGTTTTTTTAGTGGTAGTTGGGATTGTCTACATTGTAGCGAGACTTTCATAAATTAATACCTTGTGTGGTGGCACGCATGTCGTATAATTAACTGATTATGTTTTAGGTTTTAATAGGGTATGTATGTCATGTAATGCAGATGAGCCGGCATTGGATGTACAATGCTGATCGCCGCTCCCAAGAGTTCATTGAGGGCGTGCATTCTTTCTTACGTGTGGCCGAGGCAAACAAACGTGATGGTTTCATGTGCTGCCCATGTGTCATATGTAAGAATTTGAAGGAATATGCTAGCTCAAGGAGTCTTCATTCACACTTGTTGAAGTCGGGTTTCATGCCAAACTATATTTGTTGGACGAAGCACGGAGAAACCAGAGTTGTAATGGAAAGAAGGTGAAGAAGAACAATGGGACGATGATGACATTATTGCTGAATATGGTGCCTTTAATGATACTGCAATGGGGGAAGCTAAAGAAGAGGTAGTGGCAGAAGATGAGCCCGCTGATGATCTTGGTCTGGCCATTCGTGACGCACAAAGAGAATGCGAAAGTGAAAAGGAGAAGATCAAGTTCGAGCGCATGCTAGAGGATCACAAGAAATTACTATACCCAACTTGTGATGCGGAACAGAAAAAGTTGGGTACCACACTGGAATTGCTGCAATGGAAGGAAAAGAATGGTGTATCTGACAAGGGATTTGGGGAGTTACTAAAAATCCAAAAGAAGATGCTTCCAAAGGATATTGAATTGCCCATCACTACGTACGAAGCAAAACAGGTAGTCTGCCCTTTGGGATTAGAAATCCAGAAGATACATGCATGTCCTAATGACTGCATCCTCTACTGTGGCAAGGAGTACGAGAAGTTAGATGCATGCCCGGTATGTCATGCATCGCGGTATAAGATCAGGCGAGATGACCCTGGTGATGTTGAGGGCGAACGTCCCACGAAGAAAATCCCTACCAAGATTATGTGGTATGCTCCTATAATACCACGCTTGAAACGTCTATTCAGAAACAAAGACCATGCAAAGTTATTGTGATGGCACAAAGAAGACCGTAAGGTAGACAATATGTTGAGACACCCTGCTGATGGGTCCCAGTGGAGAGCAATCGATAGAGAATTCTCGGAGTTTGCAAATGACGCAAGAAACTTAAGGTTTGCTTTAAGTACGGATGGTATGAATCCTTTCGGGGAGCAGAGCAGTAGTCATAGCACTTGGCCTATTACTCTATGTATCTACAACCTACCTCCCTGGTTATGCATGAAGCGTAAGTTTATTATGATGTCAGTGCTCATCCAAGGTCCAAGGCAACCTAGCAACGACATCGATGTGTACCTGAGGCCACTAGTTGAAGAACTTCTACTTTTGTGGAACAGACCAGGTGTACATGTGTGGGATGAGCACAAACAGGAGCACTTTGACCTGCGAGCATTGTTGTTCGTAACAATCAATGAGTGGCCTGCTCTAAGTAATCTTTCAGGACAATCAAACAAGGGATATAATGCATGCACGCACTGTTTCAATGACATTAAAGGTATATTCTTAAAAAATGTCAAAAGGTCATGTACCTTGGCCATCATCGATTTCTTCCTACGAATCACCCCCTAAGAAAGAAAGGCAAGCATTTTAAAGGTAAGGCAGACCACCAGTCCAAGCCAGGCAACCGAACTGGTGAGGATGTACTCAATATGGTCAAGGATGTGAAAGTAGTATTTGGAAAGGCACATGGTAGCGAACCTGTTCTGAACGACGCCGATGGTCACGCACCCATGTGGAAGAAGAAGTCCATATTTTGGGAGCTACCCTATTGGCAAGTCCTAGAGGTCCGTAGCGCGATCGACGTGATGCACCTGATGAAGAATCTTTGTGTGAACCTGTTGGGCTTCATGGGTGTGTATGGGAAGCCTAAGGACACACTTGAAGCACGATAGGACCTACGATGTTTGAAAGAACGAGACAACCTACATCCAGAGAAGACAGATGATGGACGCCATTACTTAAGTCCTGCCAGCTACACTCTTAGCAAAGAAGAGAAGGAAAGCATGTTTGAATGCCTAGCAAGCATCAAGGTACCATCTGGATTCTCCTCGAATATAAAGGGTATAATAAATATGCCAGAGAAGAAATTCCTAAACTTAAAGTCCCATGACTGCCACGTGCTCATGACGCAATTGCTTCCAGTTGCATTAAGAGGAATTCTACCTCCAAATGTACGTCTAGCCACTGTGAAGCTATGTGCATTCCTCAATGCAATTTCTCAGAAGGCAATCGATCCAATGGATCTAGCTAAACTACAGAATGATGTGGTTCAATGTCTTGTCAGCTTTGAGTTGGTGTTCCCTCCTTCCTTCTTTAATATCATGACACACCTCCTAGTTCACCTGGTCAAGGAGATTAGCATTCTCGGTCCTGTGTTCCTGCACAACATGTTCCCCTTTGAGAGGTTCATGGGAGTCCTAAAGAAATATGTTCACAATCGTGCTCAGGCCAGAAGGAAGCATCGCCAAGGGCTATGGAACAGAGGAGGTCATTGAGTTTTGTGTTGACTTTATTCCCGACCTTGACCCGGTTGGTGTTCCTAAATCGCGACACGAGGGGAGACTAAGTGGAAAGGGGACACTAGGGAAGAAAATATATATTGGTACGCAGGACAATTATTTTAATAAAGCACACTACATAGTTCTGCAAAACTCCTCCTTGGTGGATCGTATATCGAGACACATAAAGAGTTGCTCCGATCTGAGTTTCCAGGGAAGTCTGAAGCTTGGATTACGCATCAGGACATGGAAACTTTCAGCGACTGGTTGCGAAAAGAATGTCAGGGTGATGAGAGTATTGATGAGCAACTGTATTTGTTGGCTAGGCAGCCATCGTGGCATATCCTCACATACAAAGGGTACGAGATAAATGAGAATATATTTTACACAGTAGCCCAAGATAAAAGGAGCACCAACCAAAACAGTGGTGTCCGCATAGATGCCACCGACCCTAATGGAAATAAGCGAACATATTATGGCCGCATAGAGGAGATATGGGAACTAAACTATGCATCTACTTTTAAGGTACCTTTGTTCAAGTGCCAATGGGTAAAGGCGACTGGAGGCGGGGTAGCAGTCGACAACCAGTATGGAATGACAACCGTGGACCTCAACAATATTGGGTACAAAGATGAACCATTCGTCTTTGCCAAGGATGTGAATCAGGTGTTTTATGTCAAGGACATGTCTACAAAACCGAAGAGAGGGGAAAACGACAACGACCCAATCTATGAGCCAAAGCGCCACATAGTTCTTTCAGGGAAAAGAAACATCATCGGAATTGAAGACAAGTCAGACATATCAGAAGATTATGAAAAGGATGAACGAATTCCACCCTTCACAGTGAACAAAGACCCAAGCATCCAGCTAAATGATGAGGACACTCCATGGTTACGATGCGATCATAACCAAGGGATATACGTTAAGAAGAAGTTCACTACTGTGCCCGCTTGATATATTTAGTGATGTATTAGACCTATTATGTAATAATTGTGACTTCAGATTTTTTGTTGTGTTTTCATATTTTCTACGGTTTAAATGAATTTTCTGCTAGACGGTGGATTTCCCGTGGAGAATGTGTGATGAAAAACCAAATGATCAACGTTAATAAGTTGTGAAAACTAATTTCCTGTCAAAAGTAATAGTTTTAATGATTTTAATTAAGTAGTATATTTTTGCATGGTGCAAATTGTAATTATTATTTACACTATGTCAAATATTCATACAGTAAAACAAAAGAGTTTAGGTTACAATTTTTTGTTGTGTATAATAATGCAAAACCAAGTCCAGGATTTTTTTTATAATTTTTTTGGTAATATTTTACTTATTAGGCAATTAATAACTCTATGCATTTTTATATAAAAAAGGAAAAAACTTATGGAAACCGGAGAAAGCCAACTGCAGACCACCTTTACTACCGGGCCTAAAATGCTCTTTACTCTCGGGCCGTGGCTACACCCGGGACTAAAGGTGGGTTGCGTTTTCGTAGCCCGCCAAAATGACCTTTACTCCCGGGCCATGGAGACACCTGGGACTAAAGATCAGACCTTTAGTCCCGGTTCTAATCATCACCCGGGACTAAAGGTGGGCTGTGTTTTCGCAGCCCGCCCAAATGACCTTTACTCCCGGGCCGTGGCTACACCCGAGACTAAAGATCAGACCTTTAGTACCGGTTCTAATCATCACCTGGGACTAAAGGGACTTTAGTCCTGGTTCGTAGCGGCAACCAGTACTAAAGGTCTCCCTTTATAAAACCTCTCTGTCTCCGCCAAGCCTCATCTTCTCCATCAGATCGATCCAGCAGTGCCGCCGCCCCCAGGCCACCCTAGCCTCGCCTCACGCGCGCACGCTATCACCGGCCCCGGCCCCAAGCAGTCTTCTCCAGGTTTTCTCCAAGATCCAGCAGCGTCATCCTCGTCCTCAGCCCACCTCGCCCCCAAGCAGTCTTCGTTGGCTGCTGCTGGACCCTGAACCTCGGCAGCGCCGCCAGCATCGTTTTCTTCTTCCTCAGCTAGCATTCCCTGGCTAGACAGGTCAGCAAATCAAAAAAAATTCTTTGTTTCATTGTTTCCATCACATTTGAATCATTGTTTCCATTAATGACTTAGTTATAAGTTTTTCTATATGTACTTCCTTGTAATTTTTGTTACATACATGCTCAATAAACCGTTCACCGCTCATTTCAGTAGAGTGTGTCAGACCATTTTTTCCATCCATTAGTTGTATAATTAGAACTCCAAGACCGAACGCGTCATTTTTATCTGTTATGCAGCCACTATTTCGAAATTCTGGTGGCATGTAGCCTCTGCATCATATGGATGGATCGGCATCAATAGGGTTACTGTAGTATAATGGAACCATGTGCTATGGAGCTACTACGAGATAGCTGTCATAAAACTATGTTGTTAGGCACTACAAAGAAACATGAGGCAGCAGCTTACTGTGTTCCTTTGGCATTTTCTGTTACCAAATTAGTTCGTGTTGCGAGTCTGGACAGGCCAAGATCTGAAATTTTGGCGTTCTTATTGTTGTCCAGCAAAATATTAGCAGGCTTTATGTCCAGATGCAAAATAGGTTTCTCATATGTAGTGTGAAGGTGATTGATACCCTCACATGTTCCTTTGATAATTTTGTAACATGTGGGCCACTCAAGATCACAGGAGTCATTCTTATATACCTACGCTGAGGTGCCATTCTTACAAAAGATAATTCAGCTAAGAGAAACTTGCAAGGTAGCAAAACATGTTGTTTATGTCACAAAGAGGAGACAATTAGACAACTTTTTTATTGTCAGTTTGCTAGGGCTATTTGATTAATGATACAAGTGGCTTCATGCTTATCTATTTCTCATAGTGTGTCATACTTGTTTATGTTGGGTACTTCTGTAACATGTTTTTTTAGTAAATTCTAAGTCTCTAACATGTTTTTTTTGCTGCAGGAGCTGGACCTCGCGTTTGACACATTGGATGTGAGCCACCGCCGCCATCATATATAATCTGTTTATGATGGATTAATTGCTCCAACCTTTTGTAATCGGATGGATGCGTGTGCCGAGCCCTCGTGCCGGCAATCTTATAATGTGATTTTGCGCTGAGCCATCGAGCTCAGTGGAGCACGGGCGCGCCCGGTGTCTCGTCATTTCCTCCTTTTTGCGTGGTAGCTTATGATGAATAGTTAGAAAATTGTAGAAAATCCATACTAGTTGAACTTGCGGACCGTGTTCAGCTCGGCGAGCATGTTCTCTGCCGAGCGGTAACGGACGTCAAGGAGGAGCTTTGATTCTACGAGAGAGAGCGGCAATGGTCGTGGAAGACCGTGTTCCCTTCCTCGTAGAATCAGAGCTCTTCCGTGGCCAAGTACGGTGCCGTCCGGTGGAGAAATGCTTGCCGAGATGATCACGTAAGCAAGGTCAACTAGTATGGATGGTTATTTATTCACACATCCTGATATCGTCGCAGTAGTCTGTCAATCACCGTACCCAAACGTAGTATATATATAAATATAAACGATAATCGATTGTTATGTGTGTACACTCCTATTCTTCTGTTAATTTGCGGAAATATCATGTGAATTACTTACCTGCCGTAGTAAAAACGAGAACACAATGACCATGGCCACGGCCATGAAAAATGCCAATGACACAACACTAACAACTTTCTCGGCAAGCAGAGTAGTGTTAAACGCTCTGGAAACCTTTAAACTTTGTCAGTTAAGATTTTCCCTTCAAACAAGCTAGGCACTTAAATAAGGCTTATGCTAGATTCTATCACTAGTACAGATACAGAAATGATTTTTATAAATGTTACTATCCTTGAGGTGGCACGTCTTGCAGGAGTTCATTTTATAGATATAGTTTTTATTTTTATAGATATATCTGGTGGTGTAAAAGCTAGATGGCTGCCCCGAGAGACAACATGGATGAAGAAATGATGAATATTATCAACACGGGCACTCAATTTGCCGATGGTGTCCAGCAGGATGTAGATGACGGGAGTCAATACCTGGCTCTTGAAGATAACCAAGAAAATATTGTGCAAGAAAATACAGGCGAGGTATATATATTTATATATATATATATTTGAATATTATATATATATATATTTGAATATTATATATATATACTTGAATATCTATCATCTATTATACGTAGCCCTCTAGATCGACGACAACAACGGCGAAAAGCAAAAAAATTCGAGGCCCGAAAAAGCCATTGGAGGGGCACTACATAATATCGGAATTCAATATCGAGACAGGCGAACCACTTGGTCCACACGCAAGGAAATTCGTGCAACACTGTGGGTGCCTTGTAAGGGACAGACTTCCGATCAGTGCCCGTGAACGGAAGCAAAAGATCAACGAGCCTCATGTTAGTTTTATCTCTGATCTTGATAAGAATTTAATTTGGGATGATATTCTTCAATATTTTACGTTTCAAGCGGATGATTATGATGCTATCAACGATGATGAATTGAAGGAACTAGTTCGAAATTGGGCTATGAAGAAGATGGCCACACAATTTCAGACTTGGAAGAAATCCCTATAAACAAAATACGTCAAGAAGAACGTAACGCCCAATTTCAATACTAGTGGCCCGCTCGCGAAGTTGAGGCCCTACTGGAATGATTTTGTACAGTACAAGACATTGGAAGAGGGTGAGGAACGGGTGAGAAGGAACCAAGAGAATGCCTGACAGAAGGTATACCACCATGGCATGGGATCTAGTGGCTACGCGACTGCCATTCCCAAGTGGGAAAAAATGGAAGTGGACATTCTTGCCAAGGGTATCACACCAGAATCACTCAATTGGCCCAAACGCGTGAAGAATTGGATTTCGCTCATGGGAGAAGACTAGACCTAGAGACCTAGAAGCTGGTTCATGGCTCAAAACTCGAAAGAGCAACATAAAGATTATCTTATGCTCTACAAGCTAAAACTATTGGTGCGTTCAGGCCCAATAGAGAGAAGGTGAACTGACGTATGCCCTCGAGACCGCTGAACATAGTGGCCGAATGAGAGGTTTAGACGGAATATTTCTTGGGAGCATGGTTTCCCTGACGACATAGATACCTATAGAAGCCAGCAGAGAAGGAAGGATGAGGATGCAGCGTGGATCAGCAGGTTGGAGGAATTGGTTCGTGAGTCACGGGAGGCGTTGCTTCAAGCACAGGAGCACGAAAAAGACATGCAAGCTAGAATGTAGGACGAAATCATAAAGCAAGTGCAAATAGCAATGAGTGCCCAGAGGCAGGCATCAGATCCAGGAATGAACATTAATATTAGCCCCCCTGATCAGTTTGAAAAGCAGCTGCGTTTTCACAGAGTTGCCAAATCAAGATGACGCAATGCTACGTTTCCCCGTGGATGACATCAATGCACCGTTTACATCATGTGAGCTACATATTCCACAAAGAGAATGCCACAATCATGTTGGCTCTTGGTGTTTTTTCTCCTCCAGATCCTATAAAGACACCAAGAATCCATGGGGCTAATATACCACCTGGATATGTTAGCGTCTCAGTTGATAGAGTTAACAAAGGTTTTAGTGACCTGCCCTCTTGACATTCCAGGAGGTGATGGGGAGAAGACTCTAGGAGAAGCAGAGAAAACATTCATACTATGGTGCAAGCGCTACATCATTATTCCCAGGGTCTCTAGTCCACCGCCGCTTCCTCAACTGCCAGACAATAGGTGCGGACAAAAGTGAACGAAACAAATTTTTCACAAACTTTCTATTGACATGCATGATTAATAATAAAAATTTCTTATACCTAATTATTCTTTTTTGTAATCACACAGTAGGGCCTCCGCCAACCTAAGTCTAATTATTCAATCTCCAGATCATCATAGTGCTCCGGGCAATCAGGTGGCAATGCCACCACCGCCGCCACCTCCAAGGAGGTCTCCAACGCCTCCAAGGAGGTCTCCAACGCCTCCAACGGCTGCCCCGCCACCCTTGATGACTAAGAGGAAGCCAGCTCCTAAGAGGTCCGCCCCACAAACAAAGTCATTGTCCCACCAGCCGGCAAAGAAGAAAGCCTCATCTAATCCAGTTATTCCCCAAAACTATCTTCGAGAAAAGTGAAAAGGAATTAAAAGCTACAGTAAAAAGATGTGGACAGTTTCTTTGAAAAAGTAAAAAAGCAAGGAGAAGAGAGGGAGACCCTAGAGAAATCATACTTCTACCTACCTCCAGATCTTCTAAGAAAGAAGGTGGACCAGAAAAAGGCGGGAATCTCAAAAGACCCGGCCAAAATCGGACTACGACCGCTCTCTCACCAAGTCATTTGAGGCGGCGCAGAAAAGACTAGACCAGGGAAAGGTGTTGCACAACTCGGACAACAATCGCAACAATCAGTCCCCCTATTGTCGTTCATAATCAATATGGTTCGAACTTAGACTTAGACGTCGATTTGAGGAGTTGGCTCGGTTTTACGAGGGAAACTGGTTTGGACCTTACCCAAGTGCTCGCTGAAGGACCATCTGCTCCGAAAGTGGATCCTTAGAAGAAATTTGAACGTGGAAAGAGTTAGCTGACGTGCCAAAGGTGAGGGGGTTATGTAGACTTTTTCCATTCTCGATATGTCAGTCCTTGAAGCAGAATGAAAAATGGCATTCTTAATTCTCTAGTTGCAACCCTGCTTGGAATATATATGCTGCTAAGTCTTACAAACGGTATTGATTGCATGCATGGATGCAAGCACAAGGTTGCATGCATAATATATACATTGCTGACCCTAGAAACAAGCTGATCGCAGATTCACATGGCCGGTGATGGATACAGTGTAGTTTTGATCCTTGAAGTTAGTTATTTGGCACGATCGAGATCAAACACGAATTTACGTGCATATGCATGATACATGAGGAAAATTTACACTAGATTCGTTGTCGATCTCGTAAACCCCACCATGTATCTCTGGGCTACTATGGCTACCGGGCCAGGTGTGTTGTGTTGATGAGGATGTTCACTCTATGTGTAGGAATTTCCATACCGAGAGGGCAACATACGGAGTGCTCTGTTTGGACTATATGAAACAAACTAGGCAGTGAAACTCGCAATGCCGGTGTGTGTTTGAAGACTGCGTGAATCTAGCTTTCAGTGCCGTTTCAAAACCGTCGGTTTAATTTCCAAGGCAATTTGGAGCTTGCAAGGAGTAGATCGAGCTCTGCTGTTCTCTATATAGCAGGAGTGCATGCAAATGCAGAATTTCCCATCTCCTTGTTAATATAAATAGGTGCTTTGGCACATGGGGAGCATGGAACCCTTAACTATAATGTAGTAAGTATCCACAGGATTACGCCAGGTTCTTGCGATCTCAACTGTCTGGACCGATCGATCAGATGTTCACATGCACAATTGGTGCAGTACTGCAGTTGTTGACCTTCCAAAATTAGATAATTCTTACACCAAGCTTCATGAGTTAACAAACACCCCACCCATGCACGCGGGATCGAGAAGGACTGGAGTAATATTGGCCGATCCAGATCAAACAAAATGCAGCATACGTACACTTCCAAAAAAAATGCTGCATACGTAGCCCAGGTGAGAATATGAGAAGTTACAGAAAAATATTGGTATATATAAAAGTATTATGTCTCCATTTGAGGTTATTTGGAAAAATTAGAAGAACTTAATTTAAAAGCATTTATCAAATTTAAAAGTTATCAGTAAAAGTTTTAGATCGCCAACCTCTATAATTATGATATAAAGTTAGTCTTCATTAGACTTATATGAAAAAGGTTATTGCAACATGGCACTCTTTTTAGACGCAGTTGTTTAAAGAAAATCGCCTCTGAGGTGGTATTTCCTAGAGATGATCCTTATATGGCGCCCAAACTCTAGAAATTGTTGTGATTTCTAAAGCCAAATGCACGTCCCATGCAAAAAGCTTCTAATAGAGAGAGAGAGAAAAGCAAAAAAGCATCACTAAATAAACCGTTATGTAGTAGTGTGTGTTTAGCAAAGCTTCAACAGAGTATATTTTATCTGTCAGGTCAAAGTAACAAGCGCTTTCATTGCGACTCCCACAAGTCAAACTTGTTTTGAGAGAGCGAGGAACACGTGGACCCTGAGCATAGTGCTCTATGAGATTGCTACGGCCTAGGGGGGGATAGTAGGGTTTATAGAGGTCCATTGACCCTGATAGATTTGTAAATTCCTTAGCAAAATATTGCTCAATCTCAAGAAAAATTATATCGTACATGTCATGAAGTTACACCCAGTAGAGAAACGACCTTTGATCCCACCTCGAAATTTGGCTTTAGTCCCAGTATTTTTCGCGCCTGGAACTAGAGATACCTTTAGTCCCGGTTTGTAGCTCCAACCGGGACTAAAGGACCCTGCCCAACTGCTACTTGCGGCAGGCTTTTGCTAGCAGGGGACCTTTAGTCCCGGTTGGAGCTACCAACCGGGACTAAAGGTTAACTTTTACTCCCGGTTGGTTCCCTCCAACCGGGAGTAAAGTCTACTCCCGGCTGGAGGCTCTGTCCGGGACTAGGAAGGGACCTTTAGTCCTCGGTTTCTGTCTCCAACCGGGACTAAAGGTCCCCTCCTATATAGCCCTTGTTCCTCCCCGAGCCCGAGCCACTTCGAGCTCAGTGTTCTTGCTTCATCGCCGGCCTCTCTTCTTCCTCATCCACCGGTGTATCACAAGCTTTCTTCCATTCCTCCATCGATTCTTCGGTTCCGAAGGTTACCAACTTTATACTCTTATGTTTCATCAGTAGCTTATTTCATTTTGTGGACTAGATATATATGTGGTTTTTTTATGTTAGATTTTTTTATTTGTAAGCCAATTAAGCTCAAATCACTTTAAAGTTTGCGTATTTAGATGAAGGAAGGTTAAAGTAGTTATTCAAAACTAGTATTGAGTTTTCAATTCTAGCATGCATAGCACGCTTCATGGTTTGGAGATATAGAGAATTTTAGAGTTTTTTTAATTTTATTTGTTTATAAAATGAGAATTTATATTATATTAAAAATGAGTATAGAGAGTAGATGGCAACTGCTTCTGGGTCCTCGGCCTCTCATCGGGTTCCAAAGCGACTGAGGCCGGACCTTCCTCTCATTGCATGCGGCAAGTGTGAGGAGAAGATTGTGATGGAGTATCGGGTGAGGAAGGAGTGTCCCAACAAGGGCCGTATCTTCTACAAGTGTCCGGATCGCAATGTGAGTTATTTTGTCGCATTTAATGATTATGGTTAATTTATACTTCTTTTCATGATGATTGTGATTAAAGTTCTAATTTTTTGTTTTAATTTCAGTGGGATGGCACTGGATGTTTAGGCTGGTACTGGGAGGAAGAGTATGTTGAACACGTGCAAAACTCTCTTGCACTAGGCGGCTACGGCGGCTGATGAGGCAGTGATCCTGCGGAAGAAGTCCCATAGATGTTGAACAAACGCATGATCTGTCTGTTTTAGTTGGGATTGGTCGCGAATCCTTATGTTGCTGAAGTGCATTTTAGCTTTAGTTTTTTTAGTGGTAGTTGGGATTGTCTACATTGTAGCGAGACTTTCATAAATTAATACCTTGTGTGGTGGCACGCATGTCGTATAATTAACTGATTATGTTTTAGGTTTTAATAGGGTATGTATGTCATGTAATGCAGATGAGTCCGGCATTGGATGTACAATGCTGATCGCCGCTCCCAAGAGTTCATTGAGGGCGTGCATTCTTTCTTACGTGTGGCCGAGGCAAACAAACGTGATAGGTTTCATGTACTGCCCATGTGTCATATGTAAGAATTTGAAGGAATATGCTAGCTCAAGGAGTCTTCATTCACACTTGTTGAAGTCGGGTTTCATGCCAAACTATATTTGTTGGACGAAGCACTGGAGAAACCTGGGATTGTAATGGAAGAAGGTGAAGAAGAACAATGGGACGACTATGAACATTATGCTGGAATATGGTGCCTCAATGTATCTGCAATGGGGGAAGCTGAAGAAGACGGTTAGTGGGCAAGAAGATGAGCCCGCTGATGATCTTGGTCTAGGCCATTCGTGACGCACAAAGAGAATGCGAAAGTGAAAAGGAGAAGATCAAGTTTCGGAGCGCATCGCTAGAGGATCACAAGAAATTACTATACCTCAACTTATGATGCGGACAGGAAAACGCTGGGGGTACCACACTTGAATTGTCGCAATGGAAGGCAAAGAATCGGTGTATCTGACAGGGGATTTGAGGAGTTACTGAAAATCCCAAAGAAGATGCTTCACAGGATAATTGAATTGCCCGTCACTACGTCCGACGCAAAACAGGTAGTCTACCCTTTGGGATTAGAAATCTAGAAGATACATGCAGGTCCTAATGAACTGCATTCCTCTACTGTGGACGAAGGCAGTACCGGAGAAGTTTAGATGATGCCCCGGTATTAGTCATGCATCGCAGTATAAGATCAGGCGAGATGACCCTGGTGATGTTGAGGGCGAACGTCCCACGAAGAAAATCCCTGCCAAGATTATGTGGTATGCTCCTATAATACCACGCTTGAAACGTCTAGTTCAGAAACAAAGACCATGCAAAGTTATTGTGATGGCACAAAGAAGACCGTAAGGTAGACAATATGTTGAGACACCCTGCTGATGGGTCCCAGTGGAGAGCAATCGATAGAGAATTCTCGGAGTTTGCAAATGACGCAAGAAACTTAAGGTTTGCTTTAAGTACGGATGGTATGAATCCTTTCGGGGAGCAGAGCAGTAGTCATAGCACTTGGCCTATTACTCTATGTATCTACAACCTACCTCCCTGGTTATGCATGAAGCGTAAGTTTATTATGATGCAGTGCTCATCCAAGGTCCAAGGCAACCTAGCAACGACATCGATGTGTACCTGAGGCCACTAGTTGAAGAACTTCTACTTTTGTGGAACAGACCAGGTGTACATGTGTGGGATGAGCACAAACAGGAGCACTTTGACCTGCGAGCATTGTTGTTCGTAACAATCAATGAGTGGCCTGCTCTAAGTAATCTTTCAGGACAATCAAACAAGGGATATAATGCATGCACGCACTGTTTCAATGACATTAAAGGTATATTCTTAAAAAATGTCAAAAGGTCGTGTACCTTGGCCATCATCGATTTCTTCCTACGAATCACCCCCGTAAGAAAGAAAGGCAAGCATTTTAAAGGTAAGGCAGACCACCAGTCCAAGCCAGGGCAACCGAACTGGTGAGGATGTACTCAATATGGTCAAGGATGTGAAAGTAGTATTTGGAAAGGCACATGGTAGCGAACCTGTTCCGAACGACGCCGACGGTCACGCACCCATGTGGAAGAAGAAGTCCATATTTTGGGAGCTACCCTATTGGCAAGTCCTAGAGGTCCGTAGCGCGATCGACGTGATGCACCTGACGAAGAATCTTTGTGTGAACCTGTTGGGCTTCATGGGTGTGTATGGGAAGCCTAAGGACACACTTGAAGCATGATAGGATCTACTGATGTTTGAAAGAACGAGACAACCTACATCCAGAGAAGACAGATGATGGACGCCATTACTTAAGTCCTGCCAGCTACACTCTTAGCAAAGAAGAGAAGGAAAGCATATTTGAATGCCTAGCAAGCATCAAGGTACCATCTGGATTCTCCTCGAATATAAAGGGTATAATAAATATGCCAGAGAAGAAATTCCTAAACTTAAGGTCCCATGACTGCCACGTGCTCATGACGCAATTGCTTCCAGATTGCATTAAGAGGAATTCTACCTCCAAATGTACATCTAGCCACCGTGAAGCTATGTGCATTCCTCAATGCAATTTCTCAGAAGGCAATCGATCCAATGGATCTAGCTAAACTACAGAATGATGTGGTTCAATGTCTTGTCAAGCTTTGAGTTGGTGTTCCCTCCTTCCTTCTTTAATATCATGACACAGCTCCTAGTTCACCTGGTCAAGGAGATTAGCATTCTCGGTCCTGTGTTCCTGCACAACATGTTCCCCTTTGAGAGGTTTCATGGGAGTCCTAAAGAAATATGTTCACAATCAGTGCTCGGCCAGAAGGAAGCATCGCCAAGGGCTATGGAACAGAGGAGGTCATTGAGTTTTGTGTTGACTTTATTCCCGACCTTGACCCGGTTGGTGTTCCTGAATCGCTGACACGAGGGGAGACTAAGTGGAAAGGGGACACTAGGGAAGAAAATATATATTGGTACGCATGACAATTATTTTAATAAAGCACACTACATAGTTCTGCAAAACTCCTCCTTGGTGGATCCGTATATCGAGACACATAAAGAGTTGCTCCGATCCGAGTTTCCAGGGAAGTCTGAAGCTTGGATTACGCAGTCAGGCACATGGAAACTTTCAGCGACTGGTTGCAAAAAGAATGTCAGGGTGATGAGAGTATTGATGAGCAACTGTATTTGTTGGCTAGGCAGCCATCGTGGCATATTCTCACATACAAAGGGTACGAGATAAATGGGAATATATTTTACACAGTAGCCCAAGATAAAAGGAGCACCAACCAAAACAGTGGTGTTCGCATAGATGCCATCGACCCTAATGGAAATAATCAAACATATTATGGCCGCATAGAGGAGATATGGGAACTAAACTATGCACCTACTTTTAAGGTACCTTTGTTCAAGTGCCAATGGGTAAAGGCGACTGGAGGCGGGGTAGCAATCGACAACCAGTATGGAATGACAACCGTGGACCTCAACAATATTGGGTACAAAGACGAACCATTCGTCTTTGCCAAGGATGTGAATCAGGTGTTTTATGTCAAGGACATGTCTACAAAACCAAAGAGAGGGGAAAAACAACAACGACCCAATCTATGAGCCAAAGCGCCACATAGTTCTTTCAGGGAAAAGAAACATCGTCGGAATTGAAGACAAGTCAGACATATCAGAAGATTATGAAAAGGATGAACGAATTCCACCCTTCACAGTGAACAAAGACCCAAGCATCCAGCTAAATGATGAGGACACTCCATGGTTACGACGCGAGCATAACCAAGGGATATACGTTAAGAAGAAGTTCACTACTGTGCCCGCTTGATATATTTAGTGATGTATTAGACCTATTATGTAATAATTGTGACTTCAGATTTTTTGTCGTGTTTTCATATTTTCTACGGTTTAAATGAATTTTCTGCTAGACGGTGGATTTCCCGGGGAGAATGTGTGATGAAAAACCAAATGATCAACGTTAATAAGATGTGAAAACTAATTTCCTGTCAAAAAGTAATAGTTTTAATGATTTTAATTAAGTAGTATATTTTTGCATGGTGCAAATTGTAATTATTATTTACACTATGTCAAATATTCATACAGTAAAACAAAAGAGTTTAGGTTATAATTTTTTGTTGTGTATAATAATGCAAAACCAAGTCCATGATTTTTTTTATAATTTTTTTGGTAATATTTTACTTATTAGGCAATTAATAACTCTATGCATTTTTATATAAAAGAAATATATAAAAAGGAAAAAACTTATGGAAACCGGAGAAAGCCAACTGCAGACCACCTTTACTACCAGGCCTAAAATGCTCTTTACTCCCGGGCCGTGGCTACACCCGGGACTAAAGGTGGACTGCGTTTTCGCAGCCCACCAAAATGACCTTTACTCCCGGGCCGTGGAGACACCCGGGACTAAAGATCAGACCTTTAGTCCCGGTTCTAATCATCACCCGGGACTAAAGGTGGGCTGCGTTTTCGCAGCCCGCCCAAATGACCTTTACTCCCGGGTCGTGGCTACACCCGAGACTAAAGATCAGACCTTTAGTCCCAGTTCTAATCATCACCCGGGACTAAAGGGTCTTTAGTCCCGGTTCATAGCGGCAACCGGTACTAAAGGTCTCCCTTTATAAAACCTCTCTGTCTCCGCCAAGCCTCATCTTCTCCATCAGATCAATCTAGCAGCGCCGCCGCCCCTAGGCCACCCTAGCCTCACCTCACGCGCACACGCTATCACCAGCCCCGGCCCCAAGCAGTCTTCTCCAGGTTTTCTCCAAGATCCAGCAGCGTCGTCCTCGTCCCCAGCCCACCTCACCCCCAAGCAGTCTTCGCCGGCTGCTGCTGGACCCTGAACCTCGGCAGCGCCACCGGCATCGTTTTATTCTTCCTCATCTAGCATTCCCTGGCTAGACAGGTCAGCAAATCAAAAAAAAATTCTTTGTTTCATTGTTTCCATCACATTTGAATCATTGTTTCCACTAATGACTTAGCTATAAGTTTTTCTATATGTACTTCCTTGTAATTTTTGTTACATACATGCTCAATAAACCGTTCACCGCTCATTTCAGTAGAGTGTGTCAGACCATTTTTTCCATCCATTAGTTGTATAATTAGAACTCCAAGACCGAACACATCATTTTTATCTGTTATGCAGCCACTATTTCGAAATTCTGGTGGCATGTAGCCTCTGCATCATATGGATGGATCGGCATCAATAGGGTTACTGCAGTATAATGGAACCATGTGCTATGGAGCTACTACGAGATAGCTGTCATAAAACTATGTTGTTAGGCACTACAAAGAAACATGAGGCAGCAGCTTACTGTGTTCCTTTGGCATTTTCTGTTACCAAATTAGTTCGTGTTGCGAGTCTGGACAGGCCAAGATCTGAAATTTTGGCGTTCTTATTGTTGTCCAGCAAAATATTAGTAGGCTTTATGTCCAGATGCAAAATAGGTTTCTCATATGTAGTGTGAAGGTGATTGATACCCTCACATGTTCCTTTGATAATTTTGTAACATGTGGGCCACTCAAGATCACAGGAGTCATTCTTATATACCTACGCTGAGGTGCCATTCTTACAAAAGATAATTCAGCTAAGAGAAACTTGCAAGGTAGCAAAACATGTTGTTTATGTCACAAAGAGGAGACAATTAGACACCTTTTTTATTGTCAGTTTGCTAGGGCTATTTGATTAATGATACAAGTGGCTTCATGCTTATCTATTTCTCATAGTGTGTCATACTTGTTTATGTTGGGTACTTCTATAACATGTTTTTTTTAGTAAAGTCTAAGCCTCTAACATGTTTTTTTTGCTGCAGGAGCTGGACCTCACGTTTGACACCTTGGATGTGAGCCACCGCCGCCACCATATATAATCCGTTTATGATGGATTAATTGCTCCAACCTTTTGTAATCGGATGGATGCGTGTGCCGAGCCCTCGTGCCGGCAATCTTGTAATGCGATTTTGCGCTGAGCCATCAAGCTCAGTGGAGCACGGGGGCGCCCGGTGTCTCGTCGTTTTCCTCCTTTTTGCGTGGTAGCTTATGATGAATAGTTAGAAAATTGTAGAAAATCCATACTAGTTGAACTTGCGGACCGTGTTCAGCTCGGCGAGCATGTTCTCTGCCGAGCGGTAACGGACATCAAGGAGGAGCTTTGATTCTACGAGGAAGAGCGGCAACGGTCGTGGAAGACCGTGTTCCCTTCCTCGTAGAATCAGAGCTCTTCCATGGCCAAGTACGGTGCCATCCGGTGGAGAAATGCTCGCCGAGATGATCACGTAAGCAAGGTCAACTAGTACGGATGGTTATTTATTCACACATCCTGATATCGTCGCAGTAGTCTGTCAATCACCGTACCCAAACGTAGTATATATATAAATATAAACGATAATCAATTGTTATGTGTGTACACTCCTATTCTTCTGTTAATTTGCAGAAATATCATGTGAATTACTTACCTGCCGTAGTAAAAGACGAGAACACAATGACCATGGCCACGGCCATGAAAAATGCCAATGACACAACACTAACAACTTTCTCAGCAAGCAGAGTAGTGTTAAACGCTCTGGAAATCTTTAAACTTTGTCAGCTAAGATTTCCCCTTCAAACAAGCTAGGCACTTAAATAAGGCTTATGCTAGATTCTATCACTAGTACAGATACAGAAATGATTTTTATAAATGTTACTATCCTTGAGGTGGCACGTCTTGCAGGAGTTCATTTTATAGATATAGTTTTTATTTTTTATAGATATATCTGGTGGTGTAAAAGCTAGATGGCTGCCCCGAGAGACAACATGGATGAAGAAATGATGAATATTATCAACACGGGCACTCAATTTGTCGATGGTGTCCAGCAGGATGTAGATGACGGGAGTCAATACCTGGCTCTTGAAGATAACCAAGAAAATATTGTGCAAGAAAATACAGGCGAGGTATATATATATATATTTGAATATATATATATATATTTGAATATTATATATATATATATATTTGAATATTATATATATACTTGAATATCTATCATCTATTATACGTAGCCCTCTAGATCGACGACAACACCGGCGAAAAGCAAAAAAATTCGAGGCCCGAAAAAGCCATTGGAGGGGCGCTACATAATATCGGAATTCAATATCGAGACAGGCGAACCACTTGGTCCACACGCAAGGAAATTCGTGCAACACTGTGGGTGCCTTGTAAGGGACAGACTTCCGATCAGTGCCCGTGAACTGGAAGCAAAAGATCAACGAGCCTCATGTTAGTTTTAGTCTCTGATCTTGATAAGAATTTAATTTGGGATGATATTCTTCAACATTTTACGTTGCAAGCGGATGATTATGATGCTATCAACGATGATGAATTGAAGGAACTAGTTCGAAATTGGGCTATGAAGAAGATGGCCACACAATTTCAGACTTGGAAGAAATCCCTATAAACGAAATACGTCAAGAAGAACATAACGCCCAATTTCAATACTAGTGGCCCGCTCGCGAAGTTGAGGCCCTACTGGAATGATTTTGTACAGTACAAGACATTGGAAGAGGGTGAGGAACGGGTGAGAAGGAACCAAGAGAATGCCCGACAGAAGGTATACCATCATGGCATGGGATCTGGTGGCTACGCGACTGCCATTCCCAAGTGGGAAAAAATGGAAGTGGACATTCTTGCCAAGGGTATCACACCAGAATCACTCAATTGGCCCAAACGCGCGAAGAATTGGTTTTTCGCTCATGGGGGAAGACTGGACCTAGAGACCGAGAAGCTGGTTCATGGCTCAAAACTCGAAAGAGCAACACAAAGATTATCTTATGCTCTACAAGCTAAAACTATTGGTGTGTTCAGGCCCAATAGAGAGAAGGATGAACTGACGTATGCCCTCGAGACCGCTGAACATAGTGGCCGAATGAGAGGTTTAGGACGGAATATTTCTTGGGAGCATGGTTTCCCTGACGACATAGATACCTATAGAAGCCGACAGAGAAGGAAGGATGAGGATGCAGCGTGGATCAGCAGGTTGGAGGAATTGGTTCGTGAGTCACGGGAGGACGTTGCTTCAAGCATAGGAGCGCGAAAAAGACATGCAAGCTAGAATGCAGGACGAAATCATAAAGCAAGTGCAAATAGCAATGAGTGCCCAGAGGCAGGCATCAGATCCAGGAATGAACATTAATATTAGCCCCCCTAATCAGTTGAAAAGCAGCTGCGCTTCCACAGAGTTGCCAAATCAAGATGACTGTAATGCTACGTTTCCCCGTGGATGACATCACTGCACCGTTTACATCATGTGAGCGACATATTCCAAAAGAGAATGCCACAATCATGGTGGCTCTTGGTGTTTTTTCTCCTCCAGATCCTACCAAGACACCAAGAATCCATGGGGCAATAATACCACCTGGATATGTTAGCGTCTCAGTTGATAGAGTTAACAAAGGTTTTAGTGACCTGCCTCTTGACATTCCATGAGGTGATGGGGAGAAGACTCTAGGAGAAGCAGAGAAAACATTCATACTATGGCGCAAGCGCTACATCATTATTCCCTGGGGTCTCTAGTCCACCGCCGCTTCCTCAACTGCCAGACAATAGGTGCGGACAAAAGTGAACGAAACAATTTTTCACAAACTTTCTATTGACATGCATGATTAATAATAAAAATTTCTTATACCTAATTATTCTTTTTTGTAATCACACAGCAGGGCCTCCACCAACCTAAGTCCAATTATTCAATCTCCAGATCATCATAGTGCTCCGGGCAATCAGGTGGCAATGCCACCACCGCCGCCACCTCCAAGGAGGTCTCCAACGCCTCCAAGGAGGTCTCCAACGCCTCCAACGGCTGCCCCGCCACCCTTGATGACTAAGAGGAAGCCAGCTCCTAAGAGGTCCGCCCCACAAACAAAGTCATTGTCCCACCAGCCGGCAAAGAAGAAAGCCTCATCTAATCCAGTTATTCCCCAAAAACTATCTTTCGAGAAAAGTGAAAAGGAATTAAAAGCTACAGTAAAAAAGATGTGGACAGTTTCTTTGAAAAAGTAAAAAAGCAAGGAGAAGAGAGGGAGACCCTAGAGAAATCATACTTCTACCTACCTCCAGATCTTCTAAGAAAGAAGGTGGACCAGAAAAAGCGGGAATCTCAAAAGACCCGGCCAAAATCGGACTACGACCTGCTCTCTCACCAAGTCATTTGAGGCGGCGTAGAAAAAGACTAGACCAGGGAAAGGTGTTGCACAACTCGGACAACAATCGCAACAATCAGTCCCCCCTCTTGTCGTTCGTAATCAATATGGTTCGAACTTAGACTTAGACGTCGATTTTGAGGAGTTGGCTCGGTTTTACGAGGAAACTGGTTTGGACCTTGCCCAAGTGCTCGCTGAAAGGACCATCTGCTCCGAAAGTGGATCCTTGGAAGAAATTTGAACGTGGAAAGAGTCTATACAACCCTGAGGCCTTAGGTGAACTGGGTACGCAAATGTACCTGCTAAACAAGTGGTACATGGCGGCGTGTGAACGGGGAGAGGCCTTTGTTACTGTCAGAGTTAGAAACCAATATTACTTCCAGTGGCGATGACGTTATATATGTCGAGTTTGAAGAATTACACCAACTATGCCACCTGGACTCTCTCGACAAAAGTCTCATTAGCTGCTATTAGTCTGTAAGTGTGATTATTTTCTACTATTAAAGTGTGTATATATAAAGCTACATGTATATATATACATTATATATCCTCACACTATATTTTTATATATGCAGATATGAGATGACAGAGCTCAGAAAGAGAAAGGATAATGATGTTGGTTTCGTTGATCCAAATGTCGTATTCAAACACCCTAATCCCCCACCTCAATGGAAAGCTGAACTCGAGAAAAATCTCATGAGGTTCTTAGTGAACCAACAAAACAAGGACATACTCTTCCCCTACAACTTCAAGTGAGTGTTAAATAATTAATGACGATCAAATGGACATTTGTTCAATTATTTGCTTACTAGCTAAGCTATCTCCCATATATATACATATATGTTGACTCTAGTTAATGTCGATCATATTTGTGTATAAAAACATATGCAGCAATCACTGGATATTGATGGTCATCGATATGGCCAATAGTCGGTTGAGAATCTTAGACTCGTTAAGAAAAGAGCAAATAGAGTACCAAGACATGATAGATATTATCCAAGGGTAATATGGTCTCTCTAGCAACTATATATACCCTGATCTCTTAACTGCAACAATTATTAAAGACCAAATTAATGTTTTATTTTATTGGACGCAGTGTTTGGAAAAGTTTCATTGAGAATCACCACATGAAACATTGCAAAGCGCCACTGGATGTAATCGCACATAAAGTAAGTACTATCTACATTTATATATATATATAATTCAATTAACACCATGCATGCTTTCAATTCACCAGATCTTTTTTCTCATAAAAGTGGGTTCTGAGGCAAGAACAGGGGAACAACTACTGCGGATACTATGTTTGCGAGTTTATCGGGGCGTACACAAAAAAACTCCTGAAGAGATCCTCAAAGTATGTTATATAAATATATTCATATATTCACAATTTCTTTTGTTGCTCATATATATAAGTAATCAAGTGACCAACACATATATATATATATATTAATACTTTTCCTTTAACTTTTATTGAAGACTCTATGGTTGAAGGAAAAAGTCATACGACGTGACCAACTGAAAGCAATTCAAGAGACCATAGCAGGATTTCTTAATGACCAGGTCCTCAACCCCGCCGGCGAGTTCTACAATGACATCAACGAAACATGGAAGCCAAACTAGATGGAGTGCTTTTGTTATCCCAAGGATATGATAGAATATACAATGCAACCTTTATTTGTAATATATATATATATATATATACACACATACATTACATATTATATGTACATAAAATAACGTACAATATATGTATATGCATGTAATATATACGTTAGTTTCATACTTTAGTTTGTACAAAATGTTCGAACATTATAAACGTGTAGAATAGCGTATATTATTAGCAGCGTAGAATGCATATTCAAAAACATATTCGAAAACCAAAACGAATCATCAATTGAAAATAGAAACAAAAAAAGAAAAAAAAAAGGAAACATTTAGTCCCGGTTGGTAATACCAACCGGGACTAAAGGGCCGCCCCACGTGGCCAGGCTGGGAGGCCCTTTAGTCCCGGTTGGTATTACCAACCGGGACTAAAGCTGCACCTTTAGTCCCGGGCGCGAAACCGGGACTAAAGGAGGGGACCTTTAGTCCCGATTTGGTACTCCCGGTTCCAAAACCGGGACTGAAGGCGGTTGAGAACCGGGAGTACAGCCCTCTTCTCCACTAGTGTTAAGCACGATGAGCCTAATGATATTTTGGGTAGAAATCGTAGGTATGGACAGATGTCATTTCAGAGGAGACCGTCTGCCGCATCCTCGCCATTCACCAAGCAACCGACTGAATCTAGAATTTTGTCTAAGGATATACCGCCCCAAAAATTTTCATATACAATTCGGTAAATCCATTTCAGCAACTCAGTAATAATTATAAAATTAACAACATGATTTGGTATATATGGACTAAATAACATAATAAGGCTTAAATTCATGGATTAAGTTCAAACCATCCCCTAAGTATAGTATAAATAGTTCAAAAGCCATACCAATAATTGAAATAAGGCATAAAAGAGAACCGAAGACTTACAATGCTATTCTTGTGACTATTTTATTCGACGATTTCGAAAGGACATAAATGTCTTGATTATATCATCTTCATCAACTTCAAAGAAAATATCCCTGTTCAATGAAGGTGACTAAATAATCATCAAAAAGACTATCTCCCATCTTATTTCTTAACTTTGTTTTCACAATAGCCATTGCAGAAAATACCCTACATTCGCAGGGCACAGACTATCTCCCATCTTATTTCTTAATTTTGTCGAAAGGGGAGCCCTACATTCGTAGGGCACAGAAACCTAGCGGCCCTAACTTGTTAGATAAACCTTTGAAAGGTTTCATAGTGAACCCTGTCGACCTTCCTTGGTAGTGGATCCAGAGGTTGGCCGCCTCAGGCGAAAGGGTAAATCACGACTCACAGTGAAAGTGTATACAACCTTGCAGAGTGTAAAACTCGTATATCAGCCGTGCTCACGGTCACGAGTAGGCTTGGAACCCTTATGGAAAAGATGATCACTAAGAATTATCCATTTATGCTATTCATTATTCATGTTTACGTTGATCATATGTTTTACTTTGGGATTGAAACAACTTGTTGCTACTTTTATGCTAAAATTGTGACAACTAAAAGCTGAATGTTGTTAAACCTGTGTCAAGCCTTTTGAGCCTCATTAACCCCATGCTACACTTGGTGAGTACGATACGTACTTACGCTTGTTCATTTTCATTATATGGATAAAAATCCTGGATGGGTAATAGATGGCTATGGTAATGACGATTTTCCTGAGGATTACTAGACTTTTGGTCAACCAGTTGATGTCCCTGTGATATGGAGCTTTCGCGAGAGATTTTTCTTTATACTTCCGCTACATTTATGTGAAGACTATGTCTTATTATTCGTGATGTAATAAACACTTGTGATGATACTATTTATAATTTGTCGGCTTATGTGTGTGACTGATCTCTGGGCGCACATAAGATTATGCATCCCATTTTATCCTTAATATCGGGTGTGACAGATTGGTATCAGAGCCGTGGTGACTGTAGGACGCAAGCCTAAGTTAGCAATGGTCAGTTCTAGCCTCTTTTGCTTCACTCATTTCATGCT
This sequence comes from Miscanthus floridulus, assembly GCF_019320115.1. NCBI lineage: Eukaryota > Viridiplantae > Streptophyta > Magnoliopsida > Poales > Poaceae > Miscanthus > Miscanthus floridulus. The sequence continues at coordinate 13,971,089 of NC_089595.1, forward strand.
TCCCATCTCACTCTTGTTATTTGCTAAAATTTTATGCTTCTTTTGCCTCACTCTGTTATGAAATTTTTTGCTTCTATTCTAACTAAATCTAATTCTGTAGATGTCTCGTACCAATAAGACCGCTCGCATCAGCGTCGGAGGTTACTACCCTGCCTCGTGGCTTATATGAGTCCATGGAGCCACGTGAGGAGGAGGAACCCTATGAGAAAGAAGCTGATTCGCCAGCACCTGCACCTACGCCTGAGCCATTCTAGGAAGAGCCCAAAGAAGTGGAGGTCGTCGTATTGTCTGATGAGGCGGAGGAGGAGGAGGAGGACGCCATTCAAGAAGATTAGCCTATCCCTGCCATGGGATGGACTACAAAGATCTGGTATAAGCCAGGGTGTGAATCCTCCGTCTCGCACCATCAACTTATGGGGATTCTTCAGACCTACTACGTTGATTGGGACGCAGCTGTGGAGTATGTCTGCAACGAGCATACGCACCCTCTAGAGGACATTTATTGGAATACCAGGGTGTGCATCTCCATCCGGGATGGAGAGAAGGAAGCATACCAGCTGGACTCGAACTATGCGCATCACGCTCACTGTGCCACCGTGGAAGATAGCATAGAAGATGCAGCCGTTGTAGCCTGCATGGGTCTCCGTGGTCGTCGCTTTAATGATATGAAGGAAGATCAATATGCTTCCTCCCTCGCCAACACCCTGACTTGGGATGGGCAATAATGGACCCTGAAGGCATGGATCCCACTACTCAAGTGATGGTGCACTATGCCTATGAATTAGTAGACAAGAATCGACGGATGGAAGATTAGTTGAAGGCACAGGAGGCGACCATTAAGAGATACCGACAAGTGATAGATGAGCAAAGGGTGTGCCTCAACCTGCCAAGGATCTATGAAGAGCTTCCCCATGAATTTCGCCCATAGGTGTTGGAGTTCCTTACTATGTAATAAGACGTTAGTAGCATGGGTCAAGTTGAGTCAGGTCGAGTCTAGTAGTGTGGAGTGAACTTTGGTGTGCCTAGTTGATTTATTATTATGTTTATGCGTGAGTTGGATTTTTGTAATGATTGCTGTAACTTTGTGGGCATGTCCATAAGTTCCATAGTTAAGAATATTAAAGTTTGAGTCAATAAATAAATAGTTGGGTTTGGTACATCTTGTTCTCTCGGATCTACTTTTTGGAGCAGTCTTCCCTTATCTCAATGCCGATCTAAATCTACTTGACCAAAAATTATGAAATTTTTATGGAAATAACTATACTTAAGTATCTTTCTAATTCCTTTCGAATCACCCCTATACCTGATCTGGTTTGAGAGATATAGCTGTTTTAAGTTGAAGTTTCTGTGCAGTCTGGAATCTAGAACAGTTTCGGTTATATCCTGTTTTTGAGTAACCTAACGATAGAATCTGGGCATGTGTTCTGAATAAAAGTTGTAGATAATTTCTTAAGATTTCCAACCATGTAAATAGCGCCTCTTTTGGATATTTGCAACTCGAGATATGACTGTTTTACCGAGCTGCTGATGTGGAACTCGTCTAGAAAATTTTTGGAATATATTCTATATCTCTATTAGTGTCTATAACTTGGAAATCTCTGAATTTTGAAAGTTTGTGTTGGATGTCAGATGTCTGGAAGAGGAAGAGGCTGAGGTCATGGAGGTGTTCCCCCACATCCACCACCGCCACCGACAATTGAGCAACTTCTGGCAGTGCAGACACAGATTATGCAAGCTCTGGTGCAGAATCACCAGAATCATCCAATTGGTGGAGCACCGCGTGACAAGCGTGGTGAATTTTTGAAAGGCCGCCCCTGGTGTTTTATCATGCCACTGATCCACTGGAAGCATATGATTGGCTCTATGCAGTGGAAAAGCAACTCAACATAGCGCAGTGCGACGACCAGCAGAAGGTGTTGTACGCGTCGGGACAACTCCAGGGAGAAGCTCAAGACTGGTGGGAGGCATTCGAGTATGGATGTCCCACTGATGCTCCTCCTATCACCTGGCAGGAATTTAGAGAGAATTTCAGATCTTACTATATACCTGAAGAATTGATAGAGCTCAAGCAGGAGGAATTCAAAGCTCTGAAATAGGGATCTATGTCTGTAGCTGAGTATCATGACAAATTTGCTCAGTTGTCACGTTACGCTCCGAATGAGGTGGCTAATGATGCTGATAAGTAATGCCACTTTCTCAAGGGTCTGTATGACGGTCTGCAACTCCAGCTTATGTCCAATACATACCCCAATTTCTAGACGCTAGTGAATCGCGCTATTGTTATTGACAACAAGCGCAAAGAGATGGAGGCTAAGAAGAGGAGGCTTCAGGGATAGGCCTCTGGAAGCAATACTCGTCCACGCACCAATCCTTAGCAAGGCTTCCAGCAGAGGTGCCAGGGACCACCTAATCAATGGAATTGCAACTAGAACCAGCAACGTCCACTGTACCAGCAGCAGAATGGCAATCAACGTCCCCAGCAACAGAGTGGCCTGCAGACACCACGCTAGGGAACGCCTAACTTCTTACCAAAGGGAGACAGAATTAGTGTTGAGGTTGTAGTGCAAGCACAACCGATGGCCACAGTGAACCAGCTTGATGATCATGTCAACAAGGAGGACCCAGTAGTGGATGAGTTTCTAGATGTGTTCCCCGATGACTTGCCAGGTATGCCACCTGACCGTGACATTGAGTTTATTATTGAATTATTACCTGGAACTACACCTATAGCTAAGCGTCCATATAGAATGGGGGTTAATGAACTAGAGGAACTTAAGAAACAAATAAAGGAGTTGCGGGAGAAAGGTTTCATTCGTCCCAGTTCATCACCTTAGGGAGCACCGGTTATATTTGTTGACAAGAAGGATGGTACCAAGAGAATGTGTGTTGATTATTGGTCATTAAATGAGGTTACTATCAAGAACAAGTACCCGCTACCTAGAATTGATGACTTGTTTGATCAGTTGAGAGGTGCTTATGTTTTCTCTAAGATTGATCTTCGTTCTGGTTATCATCAGTTGAAGATTCATGCAACTGACATACCTAAGATAGCCTTTACTACAAGGTATGGGTTGTATGAGTACACCGTTATGTCCTTTGGTTTGACCAATGCACCTGCATACTTTATGTACTTGATGAATAAGGTGTTCATGGAGTTTTTGGATAAGTTTGTGGTGGTATTTATTGATGATATATTGGTATTCTCCAAAATGGAAGAAGAGCACGTTGAACATCTAAGGTTGGTCTTGCAAAAACTCAGAGAACACAAGTTGTATGCTAAGCAAAGCAAGTGTGAGTTCTGGTTGAAGGAAGTTTCTTTCCTAGGCCATGTTGCCTCTAATGGTGGAATAGCAGTAGATCCAAGTAAGATGAGCGATGTGTTGAATTGGACACCACCAACCGATGTGGGAGAGATTCATAGTTTCTTGGGATTGGCTGGATACTATAGAAGGTTTCTCTAAACTTGTCAAGCCTATGACAGCTCTGTTGTAGAAAAATGTTAAGTTTGTGTGGTCCGAGAAGTGTCAGGCTAACTTTGATTAATTGAAGAAGAGGTTGACTACCGCCCCAGTGTTGGTTTTGCCAGATTTGAGCAAGAACTTTTCTATCTATTGTGATGCATCTCGTCAAGGTCTCGGATGTGTTCTTATGCAAGAAGGAAGAGTAGTGGCCTATGCATCTCGACAATTGAGAAAGCATGAGCTAAACTATCCTACTCATGATTTGGAATTAGCAGTAGTGGTTCATGCTCTGAAGATATGGAGGCACTATCTTATCGGACATAAGAGTGATATTTATACTGATCATAAGAGTCTGAAGTACATTTTCACTCAGACAGATCTGAATATGAGACAGCTTCGATGGTTGGAGTTGATTAAAGATTATGATCTAGAGGTACACTATCATCCCGGAAAGGAGAATGTTGTTGCCGATGCTCTTAGCAGGAAGAGTTACGCCAAGGAGGTGCAAGTGGTAGCCATGTCAAGTGAGTTGTGTGCTGAATTTGAGCAACTAAACTTGGGTTTGTCACTAATGCAGTAAAGTTGGTGATAGAGCCTACATTGGAGCTAGAGACACGCAAGGGCCAGTTATAGGATGCGAAGTTGAAAGAGATAGCGGAGAACATAGTGCTTGGCAAGGCACCAGGTTTCCGTATGGATGATAATGGAACTCTATGGTTTGGGAAAAGACTTTGTGTGCCTTGAAAATAGGGCTATACGAGATGCAATTCTTCGTGAGGCACATGAGTCCACTTACTCTATTCAACCTGGGAGTACCAAGACGTACTTGGATCTGAAAGAGAAGTATTGGTGGTACGGATGGAAAAGAGATGTTGCTGAGTATGTTGCTATATGTGATACCTGTCAAAGAGTCAAAGCTGAACATCAAAGACCTATAGGATTATTACAACCAATGAAGATACCTGAGTGGAAGTGGGAAGAAGTTGGTATGGATTTCATTGTGGGGTTACCACACACTCAGAGAGGTTATGATTCAATATGGGTGATAGTGGATCGGTTAACTAAAGTTGCTCACTTTATACCGGTCAAGACTACTTATAATGGACCGAGGTTGGCCCTAATTATATATGGAGAAGATAGTGTGTCTACATGGAGTTCCCAAGAAAATTGTGTCTGGTCAGGGTACTCAATTTACATATCATTTTTGGCAGCAAATACATAGCTCGTTGGGAACAAAGTTGAATTTTAGTACAGCATGTCATCCTTAGACAGATGGACAAACTAAGAGGATTAATCAGATATTAGAGGACATGTTGAGAGCTTGTGCATTGCAGTACAGTACAAGTTGGGACAAGAGCTTGCCATATGCAGAGTTCTCATATAACAACAGTTATCAAAAGAGTCTCAATATGGCGCCTTTTGAAGCTTTGTATGGACGAAAGTGTAGAACCCCTATTATTTTGGAATCAAACGGGAGAAACTCAAGTGTTCAGACCGGATGTTTTAAGAGACGCAGGACGAGCAAGTAAGGATGATTAGGGATAACTTGAGAGTGGCACAATCTCGACAGAAGAGTTATGTTGACACTTCAGAGAAGAGAATTGGTTTTTGAAATGGGGGATTATATTTACCTAAAAGTATCACCTGTGAGAAGTGTGAGAAGGTTTAACATGAAGGGAAAGTTAGCACCAAGGTATATTGGGTCTTTCAAGATTTTAGAGAGACGTGGAGAAGTAGCTTATCAGTTGGAGTTGCCTAAGAGCTTGTCAGGTGTACATGATGTGTTTCATGTGTCTCAACTGAAGAAGTGTTTGCTTATACCTGAGGAGCAGATACCGTTAGAAGAGCTTACAATTAAGGAAGATATTATATATGAGGAATTTTCGGTAAAGATTTTGGAGACGGACAGAAAGGGTTACAAGGAGCCGAGTTATAAAGATGTGTAAGGTTCAGTGGAATCGGTATACAGAAGATGAGGCTACTTGGGAAAGAGAAGAGGATCTGAGGAAAACATACCCGTAGCTTTTTGAGTAAGCATCGTCCGAATCTCAGGGACGAGATTCATTTTATGGGGGGTAGAATTGTAACACCCTAAAATTTGCATCGTTTTAAAAATAGGAGAAAAAGATTTAATTATGCATTTTGTGAGCATTTAAATTTAGAAAAATACTAACTTTGTTAAAATTAAAATCAAATATAGGTCTACATACATGTATGTGCATCCATGCTACTGCATCTTTATTTTGTGATGCTTTGGTTTGATTGGAATTTGCAAATGAATTTGAATTTGAGTTTAAATTGGATTTGAAAATGAAAATAAAAAAAGAGAAAGAATTCTTCTTCCTCCCTCTCTTTTGGCCCACTCGGTTTTTTCCTTCCGCAGCGGCCCAGCAGCTGCCCACCTTCATTTTTCCGTGCGGCCCAGCAAGCAGGCCGACCTAGCAAGCAGGCCGGCCCAGCAACACGCGGACGCCGCATGGTCGCTCTCCTCTCTTCTCTGTGACGCTGATGGCCTGGCCACGACTGTCGCCGGGAGTCCGCGCCACCCACGCCTCCCTCCTTGCCTTGCGCCCCAAGATGTTCCCGGCTATAAATACCGGATGCCCGCATTGTGCCGCTCCCATCCCAAGTTTCAGAGCTGCAGTCGCCTCGCCAAGACGCCGAGCCATGCTAGCCCTAGCTGCCACCGCCGAGCTCAATCCACCGAAGCCGCGCGACGCTTCCATCCGCTCCGCGCCTTGGTAAGTTACCTAGACGAGCTCGCCTTGCTCTCCTCTAGCTCCTGGTGTCCTTGGTTTGCTATTTTATGGACCGTAGACCATATTCCATGAGCGTTGCCCGTCTCCGGCCATGGCGCCGCCGTCGGGGCTCGCCGCCGACCTCGCCGACGTTTCTTTTCCCCTCCCGATCTGATCTACGCCGTCCGATCCGATACAACGGTCTAGATCTTAAGATACCCCTACGCGGGTCATTTATGCTAAAGAGTCCCTACACTTTTCTGTATTATAATCCGTAGTCCATGACGTAATCCCCGGTTACGTTTTCTTCTTTTGAAAACGTAGTTTCTTTCGGATTAGATTCAAAATACGTTTTCATCTATTTACAGTTTTGCCACCAGTTTTCTTTAGGTCATAACTTTTTCGTTTTAACTCTAATTTGACCAGTTCAACTTGCGTTAGGTTCGTAATTGCGTAATCTACATGTTCATACTATTGTTAAGTATGTTTTCAACTTTTGAAATTCAAGGTTAGATTTAATCTATTATTTTATTAAAGGAAATCTTGTTTAATTCATAACTTCTTCGTTTTAGCTCTGATTTTTGTAATCTTCGCGTCTGTGTGTTCGTAGCAAGACGTAGAATTGTTTTACACACTTTTCATTTTGATTTTATGCTATTAGTGTACTGTTCTAATCTATAGCTTTTGTTTGCTATGCATGATTGCTTCTAGATGCTTGTATGTTGCTGTGATTATCGAGAATAGACGTTGAGCAATTCGTGGGTGATTAATAGTACTACTTTGACGAGCAGGATCAGCAGGAACACTTTGTTCAAGGCAAGTATAGCATGGGATCATCCTTGTTTCCTATTCGCCTTAATACATTTAATTCATGATTGCATGAGTCGCCTTGATAAGGATTTCCTAGAATTGAACTTATACCTTGTCTCCTATGGGATATGCATTGGGTAGCTTTGCTAGTGCTCAATTAAACCATCATCTTGTAACTTGACTAGTGGTATATGCAATAAACATTAAAATATGACTTTTTAGAAACTTGGAAACAGGGGGCTGGAGTGTTTAGCTACTTTCTAAATGCTTCAGATTCCTCTCCCTAAGGACTTATCTGTAAGTGATCATCTGGGACTTACAGTACAGCTGTGATGGGTACATGGCTCTGGCTTTAGCTTAGTACAAGGACCTTTTCTAGATTGTTAGAGGTTACCTTTATGGCGCAAGAAGGGGTGTGTTTTGGGTTGGATATAGTGAGGCATCTGTCCATCAGTGTATAGGCTGCGCGTCATTGTGCCTGTCGAAAGGGGAGCCCTACATTCGTAGGGCACAGAAACCTAGCGGCCCTAACTTGTTAGACGAACCTTTCAAAGGCTTCATAGTGAACCCTGCCGACCTTCCTTGATAGTGGGTCCAGAGATTGGCCGCCTCGGGCAAAAGGGTAAATCATGACTCACAGTGAAAGTGTACAACATCTGCAGAGTGTAAAACTGGTATATCAGCCGTGCTCACGGTCACGAGCGGCCTTGGAACCCTTATGGAATAGATGATCACTAAGAATTATCCATTTATGCTATTCATTATTCATGTTTACGTTGATCATATGTTTTACTTTGGGATTGAAACAACTAGTTGCTACTCTTATGCTAAAATCGTGACAACTAAAAGCTGAATGCTTGTTAAACATGTGTCAAGCCTTTTGAGCCTCATGAACCCCATGCTACACTTGTTGAGTACGACACGTACTTACGCTTGTTTATTTTCATTATTTGGATAAAAATCCCGGATGGGTAACAGATGTCTATGGTAATGATGATTTTCCTGAGGATTACTAGACTTGTGGTCAACCAGTTGACGTCCCTGTGATATGGAGCTTTCGCAAGAGATTTTTCTTTATACTTCCGCTACATTTATGTGAAGACTATGTCTTATTATTCGTGATGTAATAAACACTTGTGATGATACTATTTATAATTTACCGGCTTATATGTGTGACTGATCTTTAGGCGCACATAAGATTATGCATCCCTATTTTATCCTTAAAATCGGGTGTGACGGCGCTGTGTTGGGGAGCCAACGGACTAACATCAGGGCCCCGCCGCCACCGTGTCCTCTCTTTCCACGTTGGAGTACCACGTAGGCAAAACCGCCTACCAATTCCACTCCAGGGGGTCAATTAAACGGTTTGTAAAATTTTAATGTGCTCGTTAGACGATTAAGTTCAAGGGTGAAGTAGCTGCGGTGCCAAAGGTGAGGGGGTTATGTAGACTTTTTCCATTCTCGATATGTCAGTCCTTGAAGCATGGAATGAAAATGCATTCTTAATTCTCTAGTTGCACTACCCTTGCTTGGAATATATATGCTGCTAATCTTCAAACGGTATTGCATTGCATGCATGGATGCAAGCACAAGGTTGCATGCATAATATATACATTGCTGACCCTAGAAACAAGCTGATCGCAGATTCACATGGCCGGTGATGGATACAGTGTAGTTTCTGATCCTTGAAAGTTAGTTTATTTGGCACAGATCGAGATCAAATACGAATTTACGTGCATATGCATGCTACATGAGGAAATTTTACACTAGATTCGTTGTCGATCTCGGTAAACCCCACCTATGTATTCTCTAGGCTACCTATGGCTACCGGCCAGGGTGTGTTTGTGTTGATGAGGATGTCACTCTATGTGTAGGAATTCCTCCATACCGAGAGGGCAACATACTGGAGTTGCTCCTGTTTGGTACTATATGAAACAAACAGCTAGGCAGTGAAACTCGCAATGCCGGTTTGTGTTGAAGACTGCTAGTGAATCTAGCTTTCAGTGCCGTTTCAAAACCGTCGGTTTTAATTTCCAAGGCAATTTGAAGCTTGCAAGGAGTAGATCGAGCTCTGCTGTTCTCTATATAGCAGGAGTGCATGCAAATGCAGAATTTCCCATCTCCTTGTTAATATAAATATAGGTGCTTTGGCACATGGGAGCATGGAACACCTTAACTATAATGTAGTAATATCCACAAGATTACGCCAGGTTCTTGAGATCTTCAACTGTCTGGACCGATCGATCAGATGTTCACATGCACAATTGGTGCAGTACTGAAGTTAGTTGACCTTCCAAAATTAGATAATTCGTACACCAAGCTGTCATGAGTTAACAAACCACCCCACCATGCACGCGTGGATCGAGAAGACTGGAGTAATTATTTGGCCGATCCAGATCAAACAAAATGCAGCATACGTACACTTTCAAAAAAAAAATGCAGCATACGTACGCCCAGGTGAGAATATGAGAAGTTACAGAAAATATTTGGTATATATAAAAGTATTATGTCTCCATTTGAGGTTATTTGGAAAATTAGAAGAACTTAATTTAAAAGCATTTATCAAATTTAAAAGTTATCAGTAAAAAGTTTTAGATCTCGTCAACCTCTATAATTATTATATAAAGTTAGTCTTCATTAGACTTCATATGAAAAAGGTTATTGCAACATGGCAACTATTTTTAGACGCAGTTGTTTAAGAAAATCGCCTCTGAGATGGTATTTCCTAGAGATGATCCCTTAATATGGCGCCCAACTCTAGAAATTGTTGTGATTTCTAAAGCCAAATGCACGTCCCATTGCCAAAAGCTTCTAATATAGAGAGAGAGAAAAAAGCAAAAGCATCACTAAATAAACCGTTTATGTAGTAGTGTGTGTTTAGCAATCGGAGGTTAGAGTAACTTCAACAGAGTACTATTTTATCTGCCAGGTCAAAGTAACAAGCGCTTTCATTGCGACCTCCCACCAAGTCAAACTTGTTTTGAGAGAGCGAGGAACACGTGGAGCCTGAGCATAGTGCTCTATGAGATGCTCTACGGCCTAGGGGCGGATCTAGTAGGGTTTATAGAGGTCCATTGACCCTGATAGACTTTGTAAATTCCTTAGCAAAATATTGCTCAATCTCAAGAAAAATTATATCATACATGTCTTGAAGTTAATCACGATGAGCCTAATGATATTTTGGGTAGAAATCGCAGGTATGGACAGATGTCATTTCAGAGGAGACCGTCTACCGCATCCTGGCCATTCACCAAGCAGACGGAGCTCGTCGGCGAGCAGCGGCGAATCTAGAATTTTGTCTAAGGGTATACCGCCCAAAAATTTTCATATACAATTCGGTAAATCCATGTCAGCAACTCGGTAATAATTATAAATTAACAACATGATTTGGTATATATGGACTAAATAACATAATAAGGCTTAAATTCATGGATTAAGTTCAAACCATCCCCTAAGTATAGTATAAATAGTTCAAAAGACATACCAATAATTGAAAGATAAAAGAGAACCGAATATTCTTGTGACTATTTTATTCGACGATTTCGAAAGGACATAAATGTCTTGATTATATCATCTTCATCAACTTCAAAGAAAATATCCCGTTCAATGAAGGTGACTAAACAATCATAAAAAAGACTATCTCCCATCTTATTTCTTAACTTTGTTTTCACAATAACCATTACAGAAAATATCCTTTCAACACTTGCCGTTGTCACAGATAAAGGCAATGCCAATTTGAGGAGCTCATAAACCATATCATACACTTTGTGCCTCTTTGTTTCAACAAGCTTAACTAAGAGATCAACAATATTGTCTAGACCTTTGAAGCTATCATCATGTCTCATGTCATCAATATAATTATGAAGCTGCAATTCAAGTTTGAGCGATTACAAATAACAGCAGCTGCCGCTGCCTTCTTTGCTTCATGCTTCTGAAAAAGAGATGCAATGTCCCCGTTTCTCTCCATAACTGCATAAATATTACAAAGAACACAGTGCTAAATAATAAATAAATTGCGCTTGCACGATTGAACACTTACATGCAATTATGGATCACTCACATGATACGAGTACTGAACAAAAGATCAATCTTTATTGACTCTAATGTTGGGACAAATCCTCGACCTTGCTGCATGATGGATGATTTTATGATTTTAGTGCTAAGCAATTAGCAATTAAAGTACATATGAATTTTTTTACAAAAAAACTGAAAACAAGGATTGAATCTCACCTGAACGGCTGAACAATTCTGATCACAAATGCCGGTGCGGTCGTAGGGTAGGGCGAAGGCCGAAGTGCCGAACGGCGAACGGGACGAGGTCACGAGGACGACTGGATAATGATGGGCCGTGGGCAACAGCCGACGGCGACAGGACGGCGTGAGTGGTCTAGACGTGCAGCCATGCAGGACACGTGAATCATGATGAAGATGATTAGATGAACCGTCGAGCGTCGAAGACTCAAAGTATACGACAGCGCTGCCTCGATCCGTATTGGGCTATTGGTGTCATCCGTCGTTGGCCACATGGGTTGCCTACCTGCGTGGGCTTGAAGCTCGCTCTCGGCCTACCTCTCGCTCGTGCTCGACGCTGGCATGCTCAGCCTCGGCTCTCAAGGTAAGTAGCATATGAGTGTTTTTATTTTTTATATATATAAATACTGTATATATACGTGCTTGCCAGAATCGCAGGGTATGTCGGTGTATATCCGGTATACCCTGTAGCTCTGCCACTGTCGGCTGAGTAGATGCCGCCACAGTCACCAGGAACATGGTAAGATCCCACGTTCCTTGTCCCGGGAACGTGCCGTTCTAGGAACGTGGATCAGTTTCATCCCGATAGTGGAAAATCCTTTCTCAAGGAGCGTTCCACGTTCCACGATCTCCGTTCCATGACCCAATCCTTCCGGGAACTTTGTGACTGTGGATGCGGTTGCATGACCTCTCATCGCCCTCCAAGTCTCCAACTCGATCGAGAAGAACCCCAAGAAGTGCATCGGCGGTCAAGGCCCATCCCTTCTTCTCTGGCGTCGACTGGACCACATGCATCCTGCAAGCGTTGTGCTCACCGTTCATCCCATACGAGCGATCCAATCTAAGGATGATGTGGTCCACTCTAAAAATAGATAATGGGAAATTTATTTTAGAGCGTAGCGAAGTCAGAAAATTTAGAAAACACTTTTAGCTAATATACCGGAGTTAAGGATGTTTTAATTTAGAGAATGACTAATAAATCATGAATTTGGACCCAACTCAAAGTACCTGAAGGCACCAAATAGGTGGGGATAGTATCGTTTACACCAAAATTTGGGAAGAAGAACACGGAAACTCGAAGCCTATAATCCATGTTTAGTTGATGATGGCTATGAGGACGATGAAGAAGAAGAGATTGCTACAAGCCGAATGGAATTGGGGTAAGAAGACAGTAATGGTACCAAGTCCTTGGGGAAAAGGAGTTGAAGAGTGCTATGATTTCAATGTCACAAAATCGGACAAGCTCTTCGATTTCTTACTTGAGAAGGAACAGATCAAGTTGCTCGACAATCATGTTATATTGCCTCCTGATCAGTTGAAGTAAAATAAGTTCTGCAAATTTCACAACTGCTATTTCTCATTTTACTAATGAGTGTAGAGTTTTTTCGGTAACATATACAGAGGGCTATTCAGCAAGGAAGGCTCAAATTTGATACACCTCGAAAGATAAAAGTTGATGATAATCCTTTCCCAAGAGATCAGAACATGGTCGATGCTAGGCTGCTCAAAGGGAAAACCAAAGTCCTAACATCAATTAGAGCTAAAGAAGCTGGAACCATTGACCCAAAAAAGCAAATATCGGCTAATGAGTATAGAGAGATTAAAAGACATTGTGACCAACGGAAGAGCCGATACGAGCAGGGAGAGACGTCAAGGGATGGTGCGATAAGGCCGCATGTCACATCTCGAATTTTGTTAAACAAATGGCAACGGTAGAAGGAGAAGGATTATCAACGCTGGCTAGAAGAGAAAGAATACCAGCGTCAATAAGAGAAAGAGAGGTATGAAAGAAAATAAGCCAAATCACATTGGAATTGTCTTTTCTTTAGACATTGCTAGAACGAAGGTTTGAAATTGCCTACCAGAAATAGCTGCCCAGAGTGTAGTGAGCAGTATTGGGAGTTTAGGCAATCTCAAGCCAACCGCCAGTCTATCCATGCTCGAGATGAATATCATCATAATAATATAGATCGGCAGCTTAAAAAATATACGTATCCATGATCAGCTTGGAAAGTGAGTTGTTGATCAACATTGGGTTGATCATGGAGAAGAAGATAATGAAGAAGAATATGTTTGGCAGTAAGGGCAATGGTGTCCTAGAAGGTTTGACAAGAAGCTAGAAAAGAAGGGTGAAATGCCTAAGGAACAGAGAGCTAGAACAAGCTCAGGCATCTGGTAGACCTCAAGTGTGGCGTGCTAAACAAACAGCTGATAGGGGTCAACCATCGGCTAATATTCAAATGGCTTTTCTGTTGCTGTCAAAATTCAGGGCTCCAGTAGATCAAGAAGTCTATTCAGATTTTGATGGATTGGAGTATGAGGAGATAGTTGCCAAGTTGACAGTGATACAGCAGGCTATATTCCATAAGCCAGTCAAGCATCGGCACTTAAAGGCTTTATATGTAAAAGGTTTTGTTGATGGGAAGCCAATGAGCAAGATGTTGGTGGATGGAGGTGCTTCTGTCAATCTTATGCCTTACACCACTTTTCGTAAACTTGGCAAGGGACCAGGAGATTTGATTGAGACCGACATGATGCTTAAGGATTTTGGGGGTAATGCATCCAAGACCAGGGGGGCAATGAACATCGAATTGACAATCGAAAGTAAAACTTTGCTCACCACATTCTTCGTCATTGATGCAAAAGGTTCATATAGTCTACTCCTTGGTCGTGATTGGATTCATGCAAACTGTTGTGTACCATCGACCATGCATCAATGCTTGATTCAGTGGCATGGAGATGATGTTGAGCTGGTTCACGCTGATGATTCTATGAGTATTGCAACAGCTGATCCAATGTATTAGGAGCTAGAAGACTTCGAGTCTTTTTCTGGCAAGCTATGGGAAGGAGGCTTCATTAAAGTCAATGATGAAAGCCAACAGTTGATCTAAGCAGTCGGCTTTGAGAATTTGTTTTAATAGATAATCCAATAGATGGTACAGCTGGTAAACTAGGACATGGCTTTACGTCAGCCGATGAATTAGAAGAGATAGATATTGGTTCTAGAGATAGGCCTAGGCCGACGTATGTGAGTGCTAAGTTGGATCCTGAGTATAAGCAAGAGTTGGTGAATTTATTAAAGGAATTTAAATATTATTTTGCTTGGGAATACTATGAGATGCTTGGTCTAGACCGATCGATTGTTGAACATCGGTTGCCAATCAAACCTAGATATCGGCCGTTTAAACAAGCTCCGAGGAGATTCAACCCAAACATTCATGATGATATCAAAAAGGAGACTGAAAGATTACTAGAAGCAAAATTTATTCGACCGTGCCAATATGCGGAGTGGATATAGAATGTTGTTCCTATGTATAAGAAGAATGGGAAGTTAAGAGTTTGCATTGATTTTAGAGATCTGAACAAGGCTACACCCATGGATGGTTGTCCGATGTTGATAGACGATATGTTGGTAGATGCAGCAGCGGGCACAAGGTTATTAGTTTTATGGACGGCAATGCAGGATATAACCAAATTTTTATGGCTGAGGACGATGTAGCAAAAATAGCTTTTAGATGCCCTGGCGCAATCGGCTTATTTGAATGGGTTGTGATGGCCTTTGATTTGAAGAATGCCGGTGCAACTTATCAGAGGGCGATGAATTATATTTTTCATAAGTTGATCGGTAGGATTATTAAAATCTACATTGATGATGTGATGGTAAAATCTAAGGGGTACAAGGAACATCTAGCTGATTTGCGGGAGACTTTGGAGTGCACAAGAAAATATGGTCTAAAGATAAATCCCAATAAATGTGCCTTTGGAGTATCAGCTGGACAATTTTTGGGTTTTATGGTCCACAAGAGAGAAATCGAAATTGGTCAAAAAGTATAAAAGCAATTGATGAAGCAGTACCCCCGACTACTAAAACAGAGTTACAATCTTTGCTTGGTAAAATTAATTTTATCAGGAGGTTTATTTCAAATTTGTTGGAAAAGGTTCAACCATTTTCTCCCTTATTGAAGTTGAAAAATAATCTAGAATTTAAGTGGGGTGACGTACAACAAAAGGCGTTTGAGGAGATAAAAGAATACATGAAATGTCCACCCATGTTGGTCCCTCCTCAGCAAGGTAAGCCTTTCAAGTTGTATGTATCGGCCGATGGCCAAACGATTGGATTGGCCTTAATGCAAGAGTTTGAAGGAAAAGAACGAGTTGTTTTCTATCTAAGTAGAAGACTTTTAGATCCAGAAATGAGATATTCTCCTATTGAAAAGTTATGCTTATATTTCTCTTGCACTAAATTGCGACATTACTTACTATCGGCTGAGTGTACAGTTGTTTCCAAGGCTAATGTCTCGCACATGCTATCGATGTCGATATTAAATGGGAGAATGGGGAAGTGGATTCTTGCGTTATCGGAATTTGACTTAAGAGACGGTACCTTGGACATTATTCTTTGATGGATCATCATGCAAGCAAGGTGGTGGCATTGGTATTGTTATTATTTCACCTTGGGGGGCAAGTTTTGAGTTTGCTTTTCCAACTGAACCAATGATTACCAACAACCAAGCAGAATATGAAGCTATTCTTAAGGGGCTTCAACTTCTTCATGAAGTAAAGGCCGAGATAATTGAAGTATTTAGAGATTCACAGTTAATTATTAATCAGTTGATTGGCCTATATGAATGTAAAGAAGATACTATGAGGGGATACTATGATGAATGCCAAAGGTTACTCAAGGAATTTCCTCATGATTCTCTTCAGCATATTCCGAGAGCACAGAATCAAGAGGCTAATCGTTTAGCTCAAAGTGCGTCAGGTTATCGAGCGTTTCAAGAGGTCTTAAATAGTGAGACCTCAAATAATGATTGGAGAGTTGAAATAGCTGATTACCTTAAGAATCCATCACAGAAGGTTACCAGGAAGTTAAGGACTGGATATTTCTGGCCAACAATACTGGAAGACTGTTTTGAATATTATAAGAGGTGCCAGGATTGTCAACGTTTTGGTAATGTTTAGAAATCGCCCGCATTGGCTATGAATCCAATAATCAAACCATGGCCGTTTCGAGGTTGGGGAATTAATCTAATTGGCTAAATTTTTCCGCCTTCAAGTAAAGGACATAAGTTTATATTGGTAGCGATGGATTACTTCACTAAGTGGGTTGAGGCAATTTCTTTGAAGATGGTAACCTCAAAGAACATGGTTGATTTTGTCAAGGAACATATTATATATCATTTTGGGATTCCTCAAACTATCACTACTGATCAAGGGACAATGTTCACATCAGAAGAGTTCTAAGACTTTGCTGCCGGTATGGGAATAAAGTTATTAAATTCTTCTCTTTACTACGCTCAGGCTAATGGCCAGGCAGAGGCATCCAATCAAATTATGATTAAGCTGGTCAAGAAAAAGATCGAAGAACAGCCAAGGAAGTGGCATTCAACGCTTAACGAAGCGTTATGGGCGTATAGGATGGCCTATCATGGATCGATTAAAGCATCACCTTATGAACTTGTGTATGGTCATAATGCGGTCCTTTCCTCGGAAGTTTAAACTGGATCGAGGCGTGTCACGCTGCAAAATAATTTGTCAGTCGAAGTTTACAAGCATCTTATGATGGATGACTTAGAAGACTTAAGTTGCCATCGACTGCGTGCTTTTGAAAATATCGAAGCCAACAAACTAAGTACTGTGAAGTATTACAATAAGAAGGTCAAGAGCAAGCAATTTTCTGAAGGGGACTTGGTCTGGAAGGTGAAATTACCGATCGGATCAAGAGACAGCAAATTCGACAAGTGGTCACCTAATTGGGAAGGACCTTATTGAATCAAACATTGTGTGCCTGGCAATGATTCTATTTTGGAAACACTAGGAGGAGAAGAGGAGTTTGACAGAGCAATCAATGGAAAATATCTAAAAAATATTATCCTAACGTTTGGATTAATACTTGATAGCCGATTTGTTCGGTCATCGGCTCTAATAGCCGATACCAGAAGGGTGTCACCTCTAGTTCAAAAATAAACCCAAAAGGGTAAAAGCCGGTATGATATATATCGCCTATAGAGAAAAAGCAAACACAGACAAATTGGTACATGGAATATAAGTACAGGGCAAAGGAGAAACCACTTAAAACGAAGACATTGTTTGCTAGCTTCTTCTATTACAAGCTAAAGGCTAGAAAACACTTTGTTCACTATGTCTTAGGCCTAGAAAGCAAGGGCTATGGAGTTGGCGGTGTTGAAGAAATCCTTGACCAGGCGCTCATGGTCCTTAAGGTGTTCGGTGGCTAGGAAACCGTGGGAAAGAAGTCTATGGTTTCCCCGATGGGCATTTGATAAAGTGAACAAGGGAAAGGTGTCCACATATTTTTGCCCTTGCAAACACTAGAACAGCTCTACGATCATGGTGAGAAAACTCAGGTGATGTCACAAGAATTCTTCTAACCATAGTAACTGATCCTCTTGCTCGACAAGGCGCTGAAATGAGCGACACAATCACCCTATGCACAAGAATTCTTCTAACCACTCAAGACCCTCATAGCAAGGGATTAGACCATGGAGGGTCTGGCAGAGCCAAGGGCACTCGAGGAAGCAAGTAGTAGAGAAACATAACTAAGTTGTTGAGTTGCTCTCGCCAGAGTCGGATAGACATTTATAGTCGGTCTGAAAAGATGGATCTAAGCGCCCGTGAAGCAATGGTGCTCTCGTGAAGCTTTGAAGCATGGGCTCATAAGCAGGCAAGGACGGTGACAGATAGTAGGCCCTAGATCAAGATTCTCTACCCGTGACTACGGACCTATCGGAGGTACATACGTGGTAATTTTGGAATAAAATTACTTTTATTCCAAAATTGGAGGGCATGTGTTTACACCAAAATTTGGGAAGAAGAACGCGAAAACTCGAAGCTTCCAAAATTGTGTTGATTGCATAAGGGTCGATATCAGCTGATTCAGATGCGGCACTAGAATCGCTCTTTTTAGATGATGTCAGCAGATAACGACAATAAGCTACGGTTGGCATCGGAAAAGACATGTTGAACTCTACAAAAAGGGAAAGATTAGGATCCAAGTTATCTTAAATTAGGAATGTTTCTCTTATACCAAAGATTATAATGAGTCGTACTTGAGTAGGATTTATGCTTAGGTTCCGGGTATAAATATTGGACCCCGGCTATTGTAAAAAGGACATCCAATCAATCAATACAAATTACTTTTTTTGGCTTTACGCCAACCCTTAGGAGTAGGAGTATTGTACATCTCGGTGAGTTCTTCAACAAGCAGGGCTGCATCGGTCCGGCCGACCTTCGACTTGTCTGTAAGTACCGTCATGGCTTACACTTACGTTTGTAATGCTGCATCGGTTAAGTTTGACCTCCACTGCGAGCTCTAGTATAAGCTAGTTATCGATCCTTATCTAGTTCAAGTACGGCTGCATCGGTTAAGTTCGACCTCCACTGCTCGAATTAGATTAAGGTCAAGTTATCGGCTCTGCCTAAGGGTGGCATCCTTCTGGTAGATTCATTAAGTTACCGATCTTGCTGATGTTCTTACTATCATTAGTTTTCAGCAATATCAATCTACTAGATCGAGATCGATCTAGATCGGCCTCACATCCTTTTAACCCATCGTTTATCTTGTCACATTGCAACGGTTCTCACTTTAAACGATGGATAACGTTTCATCGGTTGTTCTACTTCAAACTTGATCATGCATAGTACGCGGTTGAGGCATGTCTGATCTTGAGGAAGTTTGCTGGCTAGTTAAATCTGGTCTATAATTCGCTATTATGGTTGTAACTATCCGGTCGATCCCCACTGATGGCACTTTAGATCAGAGGATGCTAGTTTGTAAATTTGTTTTCGATCAGGCGTGACCTTGACTGTTTGCTATGTCTGCATCGGCTAAATAGCCGATCACCCGCACTTTAACGTTCATAGCATGTTTTTCATGACCCTGTTAAATGTGAATAGATCTGTTTTCTTTAAAGGTGTAATCTGTTATCTTTATTATAGCTGTCATCGATCCGGTTGAACCCCACTATTAAAGATAATAGGTTAGATTTGAGGAGTTTATAGGTCTGCTCGTATTGAATAGTCAATTGTTCATATGCTATGACCCTTTTTCTACTTGAATCGGCTATTTCAGCCAATTCGCCTGTACTTTCACAGATATAGCATGTCTTACAAAAAACTTGTCAATGTATAGACGGTTTTATGGATTCTTCGGTTTAGTTTGTTACTATCATCATAGCTGCCATCGATTCGGTCGAACCTCACTGTTGGTTGTAACCCGTGTTCTCCTAAACGGATTAAACTGCCGTTTAAACGGCCAGTAAACGGTAAACGGTGGTAAACTATTTTGTTTAGGGGATAAACGAAAATTAAACGGTTGGCCGTTTAAACGGTCAAAAAACGGAAAAAACGGTCTAAACGGCCTAAACGGAACGGAGATAAACAGCATTGAACGGGCTAAACAACTATTTAAACGGCTGTTTAGGCGAACAAGAGGTAAATCTAGTTCAGTTTTGTATGGATAAATTTGTATACTTAAGTTTATTATATTTATAAATGTGTACACTTAATATGTTACATGCATAAATATCTATATTTGGTTCTTTTCAAATGCATAAATATATATACATACCAAAATAATTAATTTTTACTCGGATAAATATGTATAAATGTTAGAATACTTGATTTTTTACATGCACATATATAATTATATGTATTTTTTTTAAAGTACAAAACCGTTTAGACCGTTTAACTTCATTTAAACACCGTGTAAACAGGCTAAACGCTAAACGAAGGGCGACCGTGTAAAGACCGTTTACCGTTTAGGAAAACATTGGTTGTAACAGATTAGATTCAGAGCGTTTGTAGACCTGTTTGTACTAGATAGTCAATTTGTTCGTATGTTATATCATTTCTCGTTAGATTCATCGGCCCAATGCTTTACATCGGTAATATCCACCTAGCTGATGATTTTACTTATGTCTGCGTGCATTGTACTTGTTGTCACAAAATCAATCACAACACATGAGTTGTACAGTCCGTAAACAGTCGATTTCTTTGCGTATCGGCTATTTAGTCGATTTTCCCGTCTGGCTGCTCCTGTAGCGGCACACTTGGAACTGTCTGGGCAAAACTGGCATGTTCCACCTTAAATTACTGATAAACTTTCTCTCCTTGTCAATTGCAGGTCAAATTGACTGGCACGCCTTCGGGAGGAATTCGCAGGATCGGCTAGCCCTGCATTGAAGCCAAGCGGATCTCCAGCCTTGCTCCATCAAGCAGATCCTTCCGGTTTGCTGTGTGCCAGGCGCATAATTAAGTGGAGCCATGACCAAAATATGTGAAAAATATCTATTTTTCATTTTATAGAACAAGGGTAAATCAGTCATTTTAGACATCCGAATCCAATCACCGGAATCCAACTGAAATTCAATTAAAATCATCACTCCAGTCCAGTCCAATCCTAATAATTAGTACCGATATCCAATCCGGTCTAATCCAGCTGCACCTAAATCCAAATCCATCCAACACATCTAAGACTAAGCTACATGTCCGCTGCAAACACCCGCATAGAGCAGAGCTCGCTAATCCACGACGGCGGAAGGTGCTTCACCCGGACCTCCAGTCCAAGGTATGGGCGGCGCTGGACGCCGACGTGGGCTGCGGCTACACCGTGTCCGACACCATTACTGTGGCCCGCCTGCCCTACCTCAGTGCGTCGTGAAGGAGATGCTCCGCAAGCGACTCGCCGTGAACGACACGGTGGTCGGCGCCCACTGGTCCCGGCCGGCACAATGGCCATGGTGACCCTGCGGTCTGGCCGGAGTCTCCGGCTCGCGTCGTTCCATTGGATCCGCCCAGCCATGACATCTACTTCCAGAAGGGCACAAACTCAATTACCAAAATACCCACTATAATATATTTCTCAATTAACTTTTAGAAAATAGAAAAAGATGAAAGTACCTAAAGGTACCATGGTACTTTTCTTAGGGATACATGATGAGATGATTGCTATTTATTTGGTCAGGAATATAATCTTACATGATCTATTGGAGGTTCTATCTCTTAGGGATACATGATGAGACGGTTGCTATTTATTTGGTCAAAATAAGCTTTTGTTGTTTTGTACATCTATCTAAGCATGCGTGTGTGGACGTGTTAAGAGGATGCATGATATTCTTCACGCGTTCCTTTGGGACGTAGAGCTAAATTTTACATCATGCGTGCATGGATCCTCTATTAAAAATGGAATTTTGAAATAGGTTGCCTGACTTGTTTTAGGCTTTAGTGTACGGATAGGTAGTCCACCCTTTTTTGACGCATATGGCGCCCAGACGTCAAGCGCGAGCACGCGTCCGGACGCTCCTCCGGACCATCTGATTGAGATAATAGGAGTCGTCCAAATCTCATCGAATAAAGCAACGACAGAAATAAAGTGGACCTATCCGATGCAATAGAACGAGCGCGCCCCCGTGTCTGAAAACGAGCGTGCCCCTGCGTGCGCCGTCCCCCACTGCGCCGCCATGCCTCGTCGTGCTGCCATCCCCTACGCGCTCGTTGCCCTCCATGCCCCGTCCCCACCGTGCTCCATCACCCGAATGTCCAATGAGAAATTTTTCATCGGAAGATCTATTGCAACACGGAGCAATGCGAGATGCAACATCAGAAGTATTACTTGTTTGCAACATCAGAACAAGTCTACTACGACATCAGAACAAAGCTACTACAATACGAGATGCAAGATCAGAAAAAAAGACTAATGCAACAAAGAAATATTACTTGTTGCAATATCAGAACAAGGCTACTGCAACAGCAGAACAAAGCGCAATGCGAGAAGCAACATCAGAAAAAAAAAGACTAATGTAATAAAAAAATACTACTTGTTACAACATCAGAACAAGGCTACTGCAACAACAGAACAAAGCGCAATGCGAGAAGCAACATTAGAAAAAAAAGAGACTGATGCAACAAAGAAATATTACTTGTTGCAACATTAGAACCAGGCTACTGCAATGCGAGATGCAACATCAGAAATAAAAAAAGACTAATGCAACAAAGAAATATTACTTTTTGCAACAGCAAAATAAGGCTACTGCAACAGAGCTCGCTGGAACCCTAGCCACCGCCGCGTGGGCTCAGATCCAGAGGAGGAGGAGGGGGAGTGCTCACATCCAGAGGAGGAGGAGGAGGGGGGCTCAGATCTAGAGAAGGACCGACCTACCTCGTCGGAGTCGCTGCGGTCGTCCTCATCTCCTATGGGGGAGGGAGGAAGCAAGCAAGGGAGGGAGGGAGGGAGCGTGGGCGGCAGGACGGCAATGAGCTGTGGGGCGCGGCGGGGATCCTGGGGGCGCAAGTAGGCCCGGAGAGCACTGCGGCAGAGCGGCAGCGAGTGGCGCGCGGGAGGAGTGGAGTGGGTCATGGGATGGCGGAGAAGCAACGAGTGGGCGTGGGGTGGGTCACGAAATGGGATAGCGATGCCGATGGGATAAGGAGTGGGGATCACTGGGCCGCGTTCGGACGCAAGTTGGGGATGGATGCCCGGTTCATATCAATTTTATTTCTTTGGGCAGGGGTTGAGGGGAGGAGATGATAACTCTTGAGTATGTTGTAACACCCTCGGTGTTACACCCTAAATCATTTACTAAAACATGTCATGAGCATTATGTTTATATGTTAATGCATGTGATAGAATGTGTAGATAAATTTCTTGTAACTTAAAATGATTAATAAAAATGTTAAATGAAAGTTGATTCAATAGCTCATGTATATCAAGTAGGGTTGAAAACCAATTTTTATTAAGCAAAAATACTATAGAACATGTGTGTGATACTTCAATAAAGTTTGAAGTACAAACTTTGTAGATGACAGTGAAATACTTGCTGTTGAAAAATGATATTACTAACTAATATTTCTATTAGCCTAGAAATTGCAAATTGAAATTAAGTTCAGCTCAAAAACTTAGAAAATTTCTAAGTTTGTCAACAGCTAGACATTGCTATGTTTAACAAATTATTTTGAGAGATTGGGTTAAGGGGTGGTGTAGTGTTATAGCTCGATTTAGTAGTCTCATATGCCATCTTGAGTATGGTGAAGATGGTTAGGGTCCAGAAGCAACTGTTTGGTTTTTATAGGCGCTTTAAAATTCATGCACGACACGGTTTCGGGCTGGTTGGCCGCGTGGGCGTGGTCACCACGCTCGAGCGTTCGGTGTCGCCATGTTGGTTGTCCCACGCGCACGCGCGCTGCCGCGCGTGGCCGGCCATAGCTGCTCTGGCCTAGTTGTGGCCTGGCCATCGCTGGCTCCTAGCGCGCGGAGCCGTCGCCGCTGCTTGTGTAGCCGGGCGGTGCTGCCGCCGACCCTGCTGCGCTGCCGCACTACGACTCACCTCGCGCCACGCCCCAGCCGCTGTCGGTGCCATTGCCTCACCGTCATGTCTGTGCCTCACTCTGCATCCCTGCGTCGCTACCGGCCCAGTGCGATGTCGCCTCTGCCGCGCGCACGTGGTCGGGCTCACCGTCGCCTTGTCATTAATGGCACTGCGGCGCGCGGGCCACGCCAGTCGCAAACGCGCGCGCCTGTCTGCTAGCACCTGTGTATGGGCCTCCACGATCACGTCGACCGCATCTCGCCAACATAAATGGCCATGCAGCCCGAGCCTGTCGGCCCGGCCCAAGGCCCTTTTTTTGGCCCGGTCCAAGCACGGCCCGGCACAGAGGCTAGCGGCCCTGGGCTGGCTCGGCCCGGAGGAGCAGGCCATGCCTGGGCCTTACCCTAGGCACGTGGGCCGGCACGGCACGGCACGGCCTGCTACAGTCAAGCCGGCCCGCTAGCGGCCCGGCCTTGCCGCCTCCCAGCCTCCTCCCCCCCCCCCCCCCCCGTGCCCCGCCGCCCGCCCTGCATATATAAGCGGCTCGCCTCGTCCGCTCTGGTGCTCCGCTCTCCAGCCGCCTCGCCCTTCTCCGCCATGCCCTCCCCTCTCGCACTCGCACCCACCCCCGATTCCCCGAACCCTAACTCCCTTCCTGGATCCTCCTTGGTGGCATCCACCGCCACCTCCCGCGCGCTGCCCCTACCTCCTCCTACCATGCGCGGGTGCACGGCCGCCGCCTCTAGCTGGATTTGCCTCGGGGATGAGCACGCCGACGGCCGCCGCCACCTCCCATGGCTGCCCCTGCGTCATCCATCTCTCCCTCCCTCCCTCCCTCAGCTCAAATCCAGTAGCCTCCCTCTCTCCCTCATCCTCGGTGCACGGCGGTGCCCTCCCTCCCTCCCCCATCCTCCATCCCTCCCTCCCCGTGCAGATCCCCCTCTCCCTCTCCCTCTCCCTCCCTCCCTCAGCTCAGATCTAGTGGCCTCCCTCTCTCCCTCATCCTCAATGCACGGCGGGCTCCCTCCCACCCCCTCTTCATCTCCTCTCCATCGCTTGAGGGAGGGCGCCGCCTGCGTAGCTCCTTCCCCTGAGATCTGGAGCTTCGCCGCTCCCAACCCCGGTGGCCACCTCCTCCTCGCCTCCTCGCGCGGTCGTGGCGCACGTGCCGACCTCGAGCACGCTAGCAGTCGGCCTCCTCCCCCAAGGCCCCCGCACGGTGGCTGGCCTCAGTGGGCCTCGGGCTGGCACGGCCTATGAAAATGGCTGTGCTTCTCGGGCCGGCTCAGCATGGAAATCAGCCCATAGGGCCGTGCCTGGGCCAAAGGGCAGGCCCGTGGCCCTATGAGGCATGGCCCGGAAGGCACGGCATGCCGTGCCGGCCCGTTGGCTATCGGGCCATGCTGGCACAGGCCTGTGCCGTGCCATGCTGGCCTGGCCCGTTGGCCATCTATACCCACCAAGGCGAGGCCAAGCTGAGCCCACCTGTCGCGCCCCGTCTCTCTTTCTACCTCCGCTGCCGCCGTCGAGCCACGCCATCAAATTACTAAGCGAGCGATCACCTCCATTCAATTCATCGTATCCACGGCTTCACCATCATGTCCTCCCACTACCCGACTCCACCCAGCCTTGAAGCGCGCACGGTCAAGCCCCAATTTTGGAGTTTCCTCGCCGCCATCCCAATAAGGCCGCGTCCAGCCATGGATGTGGCAAGCCCTCCTACCGTCCCTTTCGAACCAATTCACCTACACCACTAGCTTCGCCTTGCCTCCCACTCCACCTTGCACACATTAGCGGAACCACTACCGCCTCCCCGTTGTCGCTGACACAACTGTACCGCCATGGTGCGTCACCACACGGCTCGGCCACATGTGCCCAGCCCCCCTCCACCATCCTCCACCCCAACTGTCACCTCGGATAGGTCCACGGTAGTCTACTGATGCTCTCTCACTAGCCAGTTAGGTTCTTAAGTGCTCTAGATCGCCAGGGCAGCTACGCCGCCGTCATGGACGGTCGCGCATCGCTGCAGCTCTCTCTAACGCATCCTGCCACCCCTCGCCGCCGCTTAGCGTAGCCACCAAGATCGGAGATGGTGATCGACCCGTTTGGTGGGCCCACGTAGGTCCCAAGTGGCTGACGTAGGCGCTCAGTGGCGTCGCTCACCGCGCCGCCGTGCACTGAGTTGCCGGGGGTGTGCGCAGAGGAATTCTAGGAAAGCCAGGGGGTTAAGTGAGAAGGTTTGAGAGAGGAGGAAAGCGTTAGCACTTAGTGCTAATTTGGAAGAAGTGCGAGGTATATTTTGCAAAAACACCAGCGCGCATGGGATTTCCCCCCCCCCCCTCCCGCCGCGGGTTGTTTCACGCGCGGGCCAGCCTCACGTGGGCCGCTGCGCGCGCGCACTGTGTCATGCAGGCCGCGCATGTGGGCCGCGCAGGAGGTTTCATTTTTTCTTTTCCTTAGGAATTAGAAATAGTTTTCTAATTTAATTTTTGAACTGGTCTTTGGTAAATCATATAAAATCATGTAGGTGTCCAAAAATTATGAAACAAATTTTGTTAGGTTCCAAAAATTGTTCTCTGTCTGCTAGTGTATTTATTTCATATATATACAAGTTGATACCATGAGCTATTAAATCATTTAAGAGTGCTCAATATTATTAAGTTAATTATTGTAGGATTTTTTGTGGTAAATTTGTGATAGCTTTAGCCCTAAAAATTTTATAGTAGCATCATGGTATTATTATGTGCTCACTGTAATTTTTGTAGCTTAAGAATAGACTAAACATTAGGAGAGTTAAATGCTCTTTGTTTCAATATACATTAAATCATTAGTAGAAATAAAGATATATCCTTAATTTGTCAAGCTAAGGGTTTGTTAGTTGAATCCAACACCTTGCTTGATGAAGATGATAGTTAGCTTAGTACCTTAGTTATTAGAGCTAGCTTAGTAGCTTAGTATATGTATTCTTATTTTAAGAGTTGCTGTTGCATAAATGCTAAGTGTTGCATCATCATCGCATGCACGTAGAGAAGGAGTTGGCGGAGATTGTGACCACCGGCAATCACAAGTTCGAGGAGATCATCGAGGACTACGAGGAGGAGATTCTCGTGTAGGAGGAGGTCCCGGAGCCACCACTGACTAATTCAGCTGACACTGCACCTGCCCAAGGCAAGCCCCGGTGCATAACCCTTATTTTTTATAATCACTGAATATATATATGTGTGTGATGTGCATTTACATTACAGGAATTTTATGAAAACCACATGGATAGATATACGGTCCTATGAGTCCTACTAGTACAGGTTCAAGTAGCTACTATGCTTAGGGTTTTGGTAGCGTGCGTAACCTGCCGTTACTCACAATAGGTGCTTATTATAATTACGCTCATGATAAAATGATGAAAGGAAAAATGGAGACTGGGCAGGAATATGGTATGGGTATTGGTGGGTGTAATAGGTTGTGTCCTGCGGCCAATGGGTCTTAGCTTGGTTGCACTGTTTTCCCTGTTCGTGTCGATTAAGGATCGTCCATTGTTGTGGATGGTAGTCAGGTCATAGACTTATTATCCTGAGCACATACTTGCTTATGGGAGCGGGAAGGCTCGTTACGCTCTTGTTGTGGGTTTTGACTCTTTTTGGACCAACTGATTGGAGGCGAAGAAAGGTGGAGGTCTAAGCACCATACTAAGACTAGGTCTCAAGTGTGGGGGCTTGGAGTCTAAGTTTGGACGGGGATCTAAAACCTATGACAGGAGTGGAATGGGTTGGTCTTGTTTGTGCCTGGGGTATAAACAGGGAATGTGTTTCGAGGTACCCAGCTAGGATACATTGGTTCATGAATCACCATTTCTGTGAGATGGTATGATTTGGCTATGGTCTAGCACCGTAGTAAGAACTGAAAGATGAAAGATGGTAAAATGGTTCTGATGTCTCAACCCTTGCTTGAAAGTAGAACGGGTGCTTACCTAGAATGGTTAGCTAATGAAGTAATCATGACTGATAATAAAACTTGACTATAAGGATGAACTATTAGCAATGCTTTTCGCAAGCAAAAAGAAAACAGCAAACCCATATTGCCTATCATACTCCTTGGAGTCGGGAAACTATTCTCACTAGTCAGATAAGTCTTGCGAGTACATTGTGTACTTAGGGTTTATTTTACCCTTGTTGCAGGTGCAGCTTGAGGAGTAGCTCTTGTGTAGAGGATTCTTCTGGTGGGCACAGACGGATCCTTGTATCGATTCCGCTATATGTTTATTTTTATTCCGTTGTTTAATTATCACACTCTGAACTCTGGTATTGTAATAAATGATTTCCAAGAACTTTGGTTGTATGAAATGGACTAAGTATTGTAAGCTCATACTCATTATTTGATTCTGGATGTAAAACGTGGATTGTTTTGAGTTCTCCCTTTGGGTGTGCTCAACGGAATTGTTCGATATAGCTCCCTTTCGAGGTGCTTAGTGTCTAGTGAAAGACGAGCGCCTCCGTAAGCGTGCTATTTCGAGCAGTTCTGCCACATATGCGTAATTAAAAAGATGGTAAAAGGGTTGTATATGGGCAAAGGTAGAACAACACGCCACTGGGGTAACACGACGTCTAGCACCTGAGCGGAGTCCGGACGGGACTAGCGTCCAGACACCTGCACCTGTTGTGCCTACTTCATGTAGGGGCCCATGCTACTCCATGTCCCGTACCCACACTGTGTGTGCGCTCCATGGGCCACGGTGCGGACTGTGGCCCGCGCCGCTCTGTGTCCCACGTCCACACCATGGTGTCTCCCCCACAAGCACATGCATGCAGGTAGGCCCAGCAGCTAGAGCAGGTGGCTACTGCAGATAGGTCCCACCACAACATGTGCAACACCAAGATATAATTTTACAACATCTAGATAAAACACTTGCAACATATGTCCAAAACAATTGAAACACTTGTAACATATATCTGAAACATGAGGAACCATGTGTAGCCATTGCAAAACATACGCAACATCCAGATAAAACACTTACAACAAATGTGTGAAACATATGCAACATCCAGATGAAACACACCTGCAACATATGTCTAAAAAATAGTTGAAACATTGGACAAACGCTTGTAACATACATGTACAACCATTGCAATATGTGTAACATCCTGATCTACTTTTGCAACATCTGTATGAAACACTTGAAACATACCTCTAAACA
The DNA here is from genome assembly GCF_019320115.1 of Miscanthus floridulus. Taxonomy (NCBI): domain Eukaryota; kingdom Viridiplantae; phylum Streptophyta; class Magnoliopsida; order Poales; family Poaceae; genus Miscanthus; species Miscanthus floridulus. Next base: position 13,999,860 of record NC_089595.1, read on the forward strand.
TATCTAAAACATTTGAAATGTACACTTGCAACATGCATCATATCCCTTCGCTGCCAGATGCCCGTGGGCCTTGTTATTGGTGACCTTCCTGACTACCTGACGCCCACGACTATGGACCCGCCAAGCAACTGCATCCTTGTCGACGCTGCTGGCCGAGTCGCCCCTGATGGGTGAGGCATCCTTGCTCGATCTCATATGCATCATCAGAAACCCTCGCCAAGGAAGGGAGGGCGAGGTGCGACCGGAGAGGCCCGCTTCGAGTACGGTAGCCACTTGGATCTCTTGATGTCGCGAGCTAAGGTCGATAGAGGCGAGGATCTGGTGGGGAACGGCAGCGTTGGCAACATGGAGGCGGAGTGGGCATGGGCCGTAGATACGACGTCGAGCCGAGAGGGATGGGGCATACTAGAGGCTGAGTGGGCATAGGCATGGGACAGCAAACGCAGCACACGCGGAGGTGGGATGGGAGGAGCAGAGGGATGAGGTGCACCGAAGGTGGAGTGGGCATAGGTGGCAGATGCGGTGTCGAGCCGAGCATCATGTGGCACACGATGACAAGGCGGAGGAGTGGGGTGGCCGCCTGATGTGGTGAAGCTAGTGGGGACTTCGTTAGGGATTTCATTTTGGATTTCTATTGTGGACGGAGGAGGAAGCGTTGGCGTAGAGTAGCAGGCCCGTTGCCTATTGGGCCTGATCGCTTCGTAGGCCTAGGAACTCCGTGTCCAGCGCACACACCCGAACGGACGTCCTCACTGAAGCATTATCGTTGGGGTAAACACGCTTTATCTTCTACTTGAAAGTACGATTTGCATGTCTTAGATACTAGTACAGTAACTCATAATGGGATTTTGGGGGAAAACATAAAGCTTGTTTGGTAGTATAGTTTTTGGATCAAAACCCCTATAAATTATAGACACTATTATTTTTCGAACAGAATGTAGAGAAGTTGCTTGGATGGTCAATAAGACTAAGGCCCCATTTGGTAGGGCTTCTCCACCGGCTTCAGGAGCCGTTCGGAGCTGTTTTGTGCCAAATGAGGTAAAACAAAATGGTTTCACCTAGGAAGCCCCTTAAGTCGTCCTCTCACAAAGATTTGAGGTAGGACGGAGTCAAAAATATTGGCTTCACCTAGCTTCACCTCATCCTGCATGGCATTTTGTGAGAAGGAACTCTATATGTGGAGCTGTTTTGCCAAACGATTTACCAAAATGGCTCCAGCTCCATCGATGGAGATGTTCATGGAGCTGAAGCAAAAAATGACTTCACTTAAGTAGTGGAGCCATGCCAAACAGGCCTAATTTTTTTACAACTAATTTGGTCTGATAGATCCAAAAAAATAAATCGTCTCTAGACATCCGATTATTTTTGACACTTATCGGGAGGTCGTTCTCTCATCTTCAGAAGGGACAGCCGCACCTCAAGACTCCCACATCATCCCCTTGCCGCGTCAGCCACGACAAGCACTGGTAGCATGGTAGCAGCCCATGACACCCCGGCAACCCGCCCCCTCGTCAACGCTCTCCCTGGTCTCCACCGCCACCTTCGCTTTACCCCCATTGGCTCTGGGCACCACGACCATGCGGCAGCACGCCAGCACCGCCACGGTCGTGGGAAGGACCCGTCCATGCGGAGCAGCTTGGGGTGCGACAAGCGTGAATTTTTTTTTTATTTTTAACACTTTTTTAAACTATTTTCAAATTTGACACTTATGAATTTTTTTTCAAATCTAACACTTTTGGCCGTGAATATCCCACGGCGCGACAAAATCACGCTACCACGCCCATCTTGGCACGGCTGTGCCATGCCACGCTGCACGGCATGGCGAAGCCCAATACAGGCCCGCCAACCGGCCTCCCGCACATCACTCTCTCTATTTCACTACAGTCAACTCGGATCGAGGGGGGACACGCCCGCCACTGCCGTACCGCCGGCCACGGCCACCCATCGCCGCACCTCCAACCCTCGACCACCCACCCCTATGCCTCCCTCTCTCCCCATTCCCTCCCTCTCTCTCTGTCTCAGTGTCTCCCCATTCTCCTAGGCCGCTCCAGGGAGCCATGCCCGTCGCTAGCGTGGTGGCCCCTTCCCATCGCCGGTCGCCCTCTCTCCCCATCGTCTCCTTCACCTGCGCCCCCCTGTCCCTCCCCTAGCCGGCCGGTGGTGGGACATACCCTCTCCCTCTCTCTCCTGCTCCTAGAAGAAGCCCGCCGTCGGCGGCCACCTCATCGCCATTGGTGGATTTGGTTAAGCCCCAATCTCCCTCTCATTGTCAAGGTACTCCCCTTGTCTATTTGTTGATTGAATCAAAACTGTTGTTACTTAGGGTTAAGATGGAAAATTAGTTTGAATGAATAATAATTTTTATAATTAGTTGGGGTCCCAATCAGATGAGATTATATAGGTTGTCCAACAGGTTGCAGTAGTATAGTAAGTTAGTATAGTTAGTAAAGTTAGTTAGTCTAGTTAGTATAGTTAGTTAGTTTAGTTAGTTAGTGTAGTTAGCATAATTAGGTATTGTAGTTAGTCTTGTATAGGTGTTAATATTAGATTAGTTAGTATAGTTATAGTTAGTATAGGTATTAATATTACTATAGATAGTACATACGATGATTTGGATGACTTGATGAAGTTTTCTCATGCTTTTGTAGGTGGATTGTTGTGTCCAAGTTTTTTATGGAGGAAGTGTCAGGAAAGAAGATGGTATGTTTGAGGATATAGAAGAAGAATTGGAATGGTTTGATGAACCTCCTAGCTTCAACGACCTTTGTGTCCGTTTGAATGCAAAGTTTGGCGGTGATTTCACACTGAAGGGGATGTTTGATAGTGGGAAGACTAGGGCACACTATCTCCTGATGCCCTTGCATGACCGTGCTCACTGGTCCCGCTACAATAGGGTGATCCAAGGTTCCAATGTGCCCATGGCTGAGGTGGTGGTGGAGAATGGGTACAGGATGCAGGGTCTCCAGGACCGGCCGTCCATTGACGGTGTTGGAGGTAATGAACAAGAATTAGGGGTCAAAGGGGAAGCAACTCAGGGTAACATGGATTTGGATGGTCAGTTGATGCAGGAGCAGCTTCATTCAACTCTAGTAGGCTGTACAAGCAATGACTTTGATGTGAACGAGTTCAAACGGGAGTAGGAGGAGGAGGACAGGATCGGTCATATAGTTAGCAGTGATTCAGACGATTCGGATGATGACCAAGGAGGTAGAGATGCTATGCCAACACCGATTGATGCCATGCTAGTACCGGTTCATGCTATGCCATTACCCGTACCAACTGAGGTACTTCATGCTATGCCGACTCAGGGTAGACTAGTCATAGATTTGCCAGAGGATGATACCCCCAATGATTCATGGGCTAGAATTAGTGAAGCATAGCAGTACGTTCCACCACCACCCTACACAGTGATAGAGCTTATGCAACTGAGGGAGATGAACATACCTTTTAGTGGCGTTCTGAACTATAGGGATGTAAGCATGACGGATATGACAATTTGTGACACCGGTCTTCTGAGGTGTAGGAAATATTGTGACCATGAGAATGAAATCCTTAGCAAGGGGATGATATTCAATACAATGTCAGAGATGAATCTGTTCCTTTGGGACTATGCTATCTATCACCATAGGCCATACACCGTCACTCATTCGGACCAAGAGTTGAGGTACGTACCATGTGATATGCAAAAATGGTTGTATGTGGAGGTTAAATGCACGAAAGAGACATAGTGATGGCAAGTGGAGGATAAGTAAAGTGGTCCAACCCCACACTTGCCTATCAAATAAGGGGAAGGAAAATCATTAGTAGCTCACTGCACGTTACCTTGCCCATCGTATATTGGGGCTCGTTGATGACAACAACGACATTTCGGTGTCTTCCTTACAATAGTCCATATCCAGATTCGTTAAGTATGATGTGAAGTACGGAAAGGCTTGGCATGCTAAGAAAATTGCCCTAGCAATTCGTTAGGGGTAGCTGGGAGGAAGCGTACAACAGGGCTCCCCGAATATTATGTGCAATGATTACTACAACCCTGGCTTAAAATGGTTTATAGACACCGGAAGGATGTATTCGAGGACCCATTGAGGCATGTCCTACATCGTGTGTTCTGGTCGTTCGCACAGACGGAACATGCATTCTAGTATTATCGGCCAGTCGTACTTGTGATGGCACTTTTCTGATCGAAAAGTATAGGGGCACCTTGATGATGGCTGCTGCTGTTGATCCGGAGGACCAGATAGTATCCATGGCTTTGCTTTGGCAGAGGGAGAGAACAATGAATCATGGTCATGGTTCATGCGGCTTCTACGTGTACAAGAGTTTGGCCACTATATGTTTGATCTCAGACCATCACGTAGGGCTTCTTAATGCTGCAGATGAACATATCGATAGGTTCCCGCCTCTAGTGCACAGATGGTGCATGCGACATTTTGCCGCTAATTTCTGGCGGTGTCAGAGGAAGAAGGAGGTTTGTGACAAGGTAAAGGCTCTATGTTGTGTACATACAGAGCACCAGTTTAAGGAGACAAAGAGAGAACTAGACAAGATGCTTCTCCTTAGCCGCACCAATGGCCTATTCCAAGCTCCAAAGGGACTAGGCCGTAGTTGGCTTTAACACCAAATTCGCACATGCCCGGAGGTGCTTTGAAATTACCCTTTCTTTCTTGTTTTCCTTTGCCTTTGGCGGCTCCAGCCATTGATTCTTAGGACCATAGAGTCACTCCTTGAACAACACTTCTTCATTGAAAACACCTAAAAAGGTGAGATTAGTAATGAACACATATAGCTCAACATTTCAACAGATACACTTTCCACTTACTTCATGCTTGTTTAGACACATAAACTCCAACGTATTCTTAGGGTTTACCATAGCTCGATCTCCGTAATCGCACAGAGGAGGTTCCTCAAGTCGTCTAACTGCGGCTAAGTGCTTCTCCTTAGCCGTCATTGGCGGGGGTTAGGGGGAGGTGGAACCCACCGCTCGAAGTGCTCACGTGGATATCTCCATCTCCACCAATCATCAAAAAGGAGGTACCTTGGGTCATACTTGTCTAGACCGTCGATCTACTGAAAGAAAAAGCACCTCTCGTGGTCCTACACAATGAGATTCCAACAAAATATTAGTAACCTACTAACACAAATGAAGAAAAAAGATAACAAACGAATTACTTACATTAAAACTACTGCATGTGGAGAAGCAACGCGCAGTTGTGTCTGGATTGTCTCAATTCAAACACATTCGGCCGGACGACCACAGTCATAGTTAGGGACAGGGAGGTCAGGAGGGATGGGGGGCCATCTTTGCTAAATGCGTCGGGGTACAATTCTCTACGACGACCCCGTTTTCATCACAACTGCTCCCGATACATGTTTTGCATCTAATAAAATGGTTGCAATTTACCATCAATCAAAACATCGCAAATTAATGTAAAGGATAACTATTTGTATCACAACTAAAATAATATAACCGACACTTATAGGAACAAAAATATACCTTACACTAACATGCTAACATGCTTCTAACTAACTAATTAACCTTAACATTGGCAATCCTAATCCTTATCCTTGAATCCACCATTGAAACGAACTAATATTTTCCTCCAAACCCTAGCTACAAATCCTAGTCCTTAATCCACAGTTCAAACTACTAATAAGAGCATCGTTACCTTGACCTAGGCAAGGGAGAAGTGTTGACAGAATATGCTCGGTAGTCCACCGAGGGGTATCCCGCGATGGTAGATTTGTCGGTGGGGTGCGCGTAATCAGGAACCGAATGGTGACACAAGGCACAGAGACAGCGATTTAGACAGGTTCGGGCCGTCTGATCGACGTAATACCCTACGTCCTGTGTCTTTGGTGTATTGCATTGATCTGTATGACCAAGTAGCTTGATGTAGCCTATCCGCTAGGGGACCCCTGCCTCTCCTTATATAGTCTAGAGAGACAGGGTTACAAGTAAAGTATCCTATTTGATACTATACAATGTCTTGCGGTGCACGCCGAGCAGCGTCGTGCATGCCTTGATCTTGTGGGCCAGGCCACCTCCGATGGTGCGGCCCATGTCTTGGGGGCCATACCCCCATAGCTAGTCCCCGAGCCTGACAGTAGGTGACGCAGTCATATGGTGCCAGGGTCATAAAGTAGAAGACCAGCCGAGCAGGCAGCCAGTCCCCGGGCGTAGCCTCGAGATGAGAACAAGCACATTCACCACAAGGTGAAGTGTGCCCACTTAGTCCCCAAGCCTGCTGGAAGATGAAGAATGAATCTTGTAGCGGGGTCAAAGAAAAAGAAGTCTAAAAGCTTGCTGCCGTCGTCCGACATGTGCGTATCAAGACCCCAGATGTGCTGCCCAAGATCAGCACCCTAATCCGAACAGCATGGAGCAACTTGATAGCACATCGATGAGACGTAACAAGATCAGAGCATCGAGGAGTCCCCGACATAGTCGGCAATGTCGGACCAACCAGGGAGTTCCCGGCGTAGCTGGCGATGACCGAGAACCAAAGAGCGAGGAGTCCTCGGCGTAGGCGGCGATGACCAAGCACCGAGGAGCGAGGAGCGAGGAGTCCCTAGCGTCGCTAGCGACGACCGAGCACCGAGGAGCGAGGGGTCCCCCGGCGTCGCTGGTGATGACTGAGCACCGAGGAGCGAGGAGTCCCCGGCGTCGCTGGCGATGTCCGAGCACCGAGGAGCAAGAAGTCCCCAGCGTCGCTGGCGATGTTCGAGCACCGAGGAGCGAGAAGTCCTCGGCGTCGCTGGCGATGTCCGAGCACCGAGGAGCGAGGAGTCCTCGGTGTCGCTGGTGATTTCCGAGCACCAGGAGTGAGGAGTCCCCGGCGTCGCTGGCGATGACCGAGCACCGAGGAGCGAGGAGTCCCCGGCGTCGCTAGTGATGTCCGAGCACCGAGGAGCGAGGAGTCCTCGGCGTCACTGGCGATGTCCGAGCACCGAGGAGCGAGGAGTCCTCGGCGTCGCTGGTGATTTCCGAGCACCAAGGAGCGAGGAGTCCTCGGCGTCGCTGGCGATGACCGAACATCGAGGAGCGAGGAGTCCCCGGCATTACTGGCGATGACCGAGCACCGAGGAGCGAGAAGTCCCCGGCGTCGCTGGCGATGTCCGAGCACCGAGGAGCAAGGAGTCCCCGGCGTAGGCGGCGAGGTCCGAGCACCGAGGAGTCCTCGGTGTAGGTGGCGATGTCCGAGCACCAAGGAGTCCTTGGCGTAGGCGGCGAGGTCCGAGCACCGAGGAGTGCCCGGCGTAGGCGGTGAGGTCTAAGCATCGACGTAGCTGACGATGTCCGTGTGGTGAAGTGTGCCCACTTAGTCCTCGAGCATGAAGAATCCGAGGGCCGAGGAGTAACCGGTGTCGCTGGCGATGAAGCATGAGCGACGAACAGTCTGGTTGACTGGTCGGCGGTGAAGTGAACATTGAGTAAAAACAACCGGCGAATAGTCCAATCAACTGGTCAGCGACGGAGTCCATGAACCAAGCGGTCCGACCAGTTGATCGGTGAAGTCCGAGCACCAGGTGATCCGATCACCTAGGCGATGATCCTGCAATACAAACATGTAGAATGGGTAGTACATGATGCACAAATAAATAAACTCCGGAGAAAAATCAGCAATGGTGATGAAACGACGTATGCAGTTCGGCGATCAGTTGGCGTGAAAATATATTTATATTTAATATAAACCGCCCGACCAGTTAGTGTGTAGCTGAGTCTCCAGCCCTAGCTAGCCCATAGTCCATAACGTCGAGCGCGGAGCCCGTGCACATGTAGGAGGAACAGGCGTGACCAAGGAGCCGCTGCCAACCACCCATAATGCAGAGCACGGAGCCCGTAGCACGTGTAGGGAGGAGCCGGAGACAGGGCCGTCTCTAGAGGCGTCCGAGCATCAACGTGACTGTTCGAGGGTTCGGAAAATCGTTTGGAGAGCAAATATGGAGAAAACAGTTTGGAGAAACATTATGGCGATATACGGAGATTGAAGAATATTTAGAAGAATATTAAAGCGTGACTTAGCTTTAGACGGAGCGTCTGGTCGGCGACATATGGCGTTATCCGGTCGGCGTTGACGGCGAACACCTGGCGGGCGGTGAGTTGTTGGTGAAGACGACCTCGGAGGTGGTTCCGAGATCGGATCCGCTGTCGTGGGGGCTGGCGTAGCCAGCGATGAATCGTCGTCGTGGACCGACATGGATCTCCACGAGATTGATGACGAGAACGCGCTGTTGATTTGAGGTCCATCTGGCTCGCCATGGATCAAGCGCACACCCCTACCTGCGCGCCAACTGTCGACATAATATGCTCGGCAGTCCACCGAGGGGTATCCCGCGATGGTAGATTTATCAGTGGAGGTGCGCGTAATCAGGAACCGGATGGTGACACAAGGCACAGAGACAGCGATTTAGACAGGTTCGGGCCGTCTGATCGACGTAATACCCTACGTCCTGTGTCTTTAGTGTATTGTATTGATCTGTATGACCAAGTAGCTTGATGTAGCCTATCCGCTAGGGGGCCCCTGCCTCTCCTTATATAGTCTGGAGAGACAGGGTTACAAGTAAAGTATCATATTTGGTACTATACAATGTCTTGCGGTGCACGCCGAGCAGCGCCGTGCACGCCTTGATCTTGTGGGCCGGGCCACCTCCGATGGTGCGGCCCATGTCTTGGGGGCCATACCTCCGATGGTAAATTTGTCGGTGGGGGTGCGCGTAATCCTTATCCTTGAATCCACCATTCAAACGAACTAATATTTTCCTCCAAACCCTAGCTACAAATCCTAGTCCTTAATCCACAGTTCAAACTACTAATAAGAGCATCGTTACCTTGACCTAGGCAGGGGAGAAGCTTGGGGGAAGGTATGGAGGGAGGCGGCAAGGGAGGGCAAGGCAGTGGCCGGGCTTGGGGGAGTTGGGAGGCGGCAGCGTGGCCGTTGGAGCTGCCTCCACCGACTAAGGTAGAGCGGGAGGGAGCCCGTGGCGCAAGGTTTAAGTCGGGCCTCGCCGCGCCATGACAGGTGGCGCGACAGGACCGGCCACGTCATCATCCAGCGAGGCGGCTCACTGCAACGTGCCCACCTTCGCCACGCCGCCATGTATGGCGCGGCAGCTCGATTTCGCCGCGTCATGCGAAAAGACGCGGTCATAAGTGTTAGTTTTGAAAAAAAAACAGTGTCAAATTTAAAAATAGTTTAAAAAAAGTGTTAAAAAATCACTAGCGACGAGAAGAGCAGGAGAAGAGGTCGAGCATGTCGTCCGGAGTACTCAGATCTGGAGTTCTCTATTCTCATCAATGGCTCTCAGAGATCACTCCATAAGCTCGCCAATGGCGAGGTGTGCCTCCCAGCCCTCCTGCCACTCCGAGCTGAGCTCTAATCTAAACTCCTTTACCTCTTGTGGTCTAATCTGATGCCCTCATCTCAATTTTGCTGCTTTTCTGTAGTCTTGTAAACCTTCATGTTCTGATTTCAGTTGTGGTACGAAATCTAATTAGTTTTTAGCTCTAATTTGGTGCTTCATGTGATGCGGTTGTTAAGGAATTTTCTGCCGATATCTTAGTTCTGGGTTAATTTGCACACCTGTTTCCCCCCTTACCCAAACATCAGGTTACGAGGGAGTAAGATTACTTCTATTTTCTTGTGCACAGAAAGTTTCAGGTGTAATTCATTTACAGGTGTAGAATAATCCAATGTTTCCAAACAAGGCCAGGGGTTATCTGATCCCATGAAATACATCGGGCTCCATCTCAGCCTCTGAGGCTATCTCCAACAAAGCAACCCAAACCCAAAATGCAGCGTGCACAGTGTATTTAGGTAACCAAAAACCTCTCCAACAGAAGACCCAAAGAGGCTACGCATTTTGCGCCCCTGCTGCACTGAAACGCAAAAAAGCGTCCTCGTTGAACGACGACGCAAACCTCTGGCGTGCCCGTAGCGGTGGGCCCCGCAGCGTGGAGCGGCCGGCGGCGAGGCGAGTGGTGTGGAGCGGCCGACCCCTCCTCCTCCCTGGTCGACGCGTGGTGGCCTCCCCCTCCACCTCCCTGGTCGACAGCGCGGCCCTCGACGGCGCGGTCAGCTCGGCGAGGCGAGCCCGCTATGGCGAGCCGCCGGTGCTTCCAGGCGAGTCCGCGGTCGGCAGGCGAGACGGGGAGCGGGTCGAGGCGAGGAGCGGGGTGGGGCGTGGGTGCGGCCGGCGTGGAGAGGAGCAGCGGGCCCGCGCCGGAGGAGCCGCCGGAGCCCGTGCTCGCCGGAGGAGTCGCGCGGAGCCTGTGCTCGCCGGAGATGCCGCCGGCGCCTGTGTGGATCTGGTCCTGCCCGGCTCTGCAGGCCGCAGGCGTGCGAGCACCGCCGCCGCTCCTAGTGCCCTGGTCGCAGGCGTGCGGCCGCCCACGCCGCCGACGGAGAAGAGGAAGAATGGGTCGCCTGTGGTTGTTGGAGAAGGGAGAAAATGGGTCAAGCCCTTTTTTACTGTTGGCGCACCACACTACTAAATGGGTGTTGGGTTTGAGTGCTCACCGTTGGAGACGGTCTGAGGTTGTACTTTTTGAGAGAGTGGACGTCTGAGCCTGAAGCTGTGGCCCAATTTCCCACGGGCCCTGCATGCAGGCCGTTGGTCCTGCGTCGCGCACACTAGCGCCTTGGCCCAAGGCCACCTTACTGCCACATAGGGGCCCAGCAAGATTTCGAAGACGAGGAGACCCGGCCCAATGAGCCGCCTGTAGTACTGTAATCTAGCGCTTGGGCCCGAGGCCCATCAGCTATCATCAATTTATCAGCATCCTTCCTTCCTTTACTTGGGCCGCTCCAACATCGACATGACGTGACGTGACGTGATGCGATCCAGGTGGGCCCACCGCGCACACGGGTGGCTAGGAGTAGTAGGGCAAGGCATCTTCCTGTGGGCCTGCGGCTGGTGCAGGGAGAGGTAGCTGACGAGTGGGGCCCCGGTCGGTGCCTGCCCCGCCGCTCGCAGCCCCCGACCAAGAAGATGCCGCGGAAGGCCAGCAGGGAGAGGGCGGCGCGTCCATCCCACGCCACTCTCCCACACAAATACCACCACCTCCTCCACCATTGCTTCGCCATCAGCCAGCGGCTGCAGCTCAGACCTCATCAGAGGCTCTTGCCGCCCGCCGCCCGCCGTCGAGCTCGTTCGCCTCTTCCCCGCTGCGGAGCCGTCTCCAGCCCTGCCCGCGCAGATGGTAAGCACACACGGCACCTCGCTGCTCTGTACTTCTGTTCATTGTTCATCCGCTACGCGATCTGCATCTTCGTTTGTCCGATATAAGATTCTGCGTGCGATCGACGGATCTACCATGCTCTTCTTCTTCTTCTCTTAAATAAAATCTCCTCCAGTCACGGCACAGCGCATTACCCTCGATTTAGGATCAGCATAGATGAGCAAGTTGTAGTATCAAGGCACTTACAGTACTCCTCCGTTTTAAATTATAGGTTGTTTTGACTTTTTTTTTATATTTATTTTGCTATGCATCTATATATAATAATATTGTCTAGATACATATCAAAATAGATGGTCAAAAAAGTCAAAAACGGAGCGAGTACTTACACTAATCCAGCCTCCGACTCCGATCCGTCAGCTTAGCTAGTACAGCAACATTTTTCTCACCAGAGGGAGAAAAAGAGCGAGCAAGAATTAAGCGTAACATATCCAAGAGCTTGTGGATGGTAATTCATTCATTCATTCATACGTCTGGTGATCAGATCAGATGTAGTAGCAATACTTTTTTTCTTTTCCTTTTACAGTTCACATACAGTCTGCCATGCTGATGCATGACACATCCAAGTGCATGTATGTACCAAACCCAAGAGGAATGCCAGAGGTTCCGTTCATCACACTGTTTACCGATCCGGTTTGTTGCTCTTCACAGTCATGATCATTGTTTCATGCCAACCTGTGTGAACTCGCACCGATCGTTATGGTGCGGGTGGACATGTCGACGTTCTGCCACCTGACATTCAGTCATTCAGATCCGCCAAGTACCACACCTTATCGCGGAGTTCAGTTTGTTCGGCAGCCGTTGTCCTGCCAGTCTTTTTGCATTGCATTAGTTGTGTTGAGCTCAGATGAGAGGTACAGCTAGGCGAACCCAACCAACTTCACACGGAGGAAGATCTCATGTGTCCCTCCGAAACTACAGTTGGCCTGTCTGGTCCCAACGAGCTTATGGAACTACTTGTAGTCTTTTACATCTGCATCACACACGCCTACTGAAACAGAGAGCTAGATAGAGTCTGCAACCGCAGCAAATAGCAAGCGATTGTTTACTCTGTAATTTCAGGATGCTGCTCTGCAACAAAGCAAGTTTCTAGTCTGACTCTGAATCTTGTTTTCCTTTCCTTTCCCTGCAGGCAAACGCGGCGTCAGGGATGGCCGTGGACGACGACTGCAAGCGCCGGTTCCTGGAGCTCAAGGCCAAGAGGACCCACCGCTTCATCATCTACAAGATCGACGAGAAGAAGAAGATGGTGGTGGTGGAGCAGGTGGGCGAGCCTGTGCTCAACTACGATGACTTTGCCGCCAGTCTCCCCGCCAATGAGTGCAGGTACGCCATCTTCGACTACGACTTCGTCACCGAGGAGAACTGCCAGAAGAGCAAGATCTTCTTCATCGCCTGGTATGTCATGTCCTTCCCTCCCTCCTTGCCGCTGTGTCTGTCTGTTCAGAGTGTGGATAGATGCTGCTGGCTTTTGCTGTGCCTGACGTCCATCCATGGCTGCAATTGCAATTGCAATTGCAATGTGTGTTTGTGAAGGTCTCCTGACACGGCGCGCGTGAGGAGCAAGATGATCTACGCCAGCTCCAAGGAGAGGTTCAAGCGGGAGCTAGACGGCATCCAGGTGGAGCTTCAAGCCACCGACTCCGCTGAGGTTGGCCTTGACGTGATCCAGGGCCGTGCAAACTGAGAAATGGCCAGCAATGAACTGCCGCTGCCTGAGCATGAGCATCATCAGTTCAGATGACTAATGTAAAGGTTATGGGCTATGTGAACTGCACCCACTGGCCACTGCAGTGATGAATCAATCAATCTACCCCCTTCCGCGTGCGTGTTCGTCGAAGTTCTTGCTATAGCTTAGTCGTGCTTGCCATGACCAGCAACTTTCTGATGATGGAATTCTAGTATCCAGAATGGCCTATGATACTGTTTGCCTTGTGCTTTCTCAAAACCTGGATGAAGGATGCTAAGGCTAAAGTTTGAACATGACTTATCTACTGTTGAAAACGACACATAAAAACTTCAACTAATCAAATATCTTGCGGTGTATAACTTGAGTTCAGAAGTCAGAACATGCATCAGTTTCCAGAAGAGTCAAGTCTTAATGGTTAACTGATAGAGATGAAAGCTGGGAGGGTACACCCAGTATCTCTGTTTTGCTGTGCTTTCATTTTGCTGTGCTTTCATTCAGACACTTACCTGCCAGACCAGAAGTCATATTATCTAATCAACTAGTATGTGAGTATCCATAACCACCTACAGCTCTACAATTACAACCAACAAAATCATGGTCAATATTAGGCAACAGCTGAAAAGCCATGGATTGAAGATAGATATGTCTGTCGTCCAAAACATACAGAACAGAGTCTGTCCAAAAATTATTTCTCCAAATCACTAGGCCAAGCTCTCAAACACCTCAAACGCACACGACAACAACAAAAACAGCATGCTGGATTTATTTATATACACCTATCCATCATATTTACAGAACTGAGGGTGCAGCTGCAGAAACCGGGCGCCTCTCAGGAAGCTTCAGCAATCGAGAAATGCATTTTAGCAACAGACTCACGAAGGAAGCTGCTTCCACATTTGGCTTCCTGACTGCCCATGCTATCCATGATCCCGGCCTCATGTTTGCTGAGATCGTCTACTGAAGACTGGCCACCAGTGGTGCTAACACCTTTCAACCTAACAAGTTCAATGTGTGTAAATCAACAGAATATCACATGCAGATGCGCATGACACCCAGAGACAAAATAGCAGTAAAAATACGCTAGCAAACATACCCGAGATCAGGAACCTGCAGTACAGATGAATTCTTGGTAGAATTTTGTTGGTTCTTCTTTGACTTCCCCTTATGTTTCTTCTTCTGTTTGTTCTTCTCCTTGTTGCGGTGTTTTGACCGACGCTGATAGCTGTTAGTCACTGAACGGCATACTGATGTCACAGGGGGGTCGTACACATCAGGAGCCCACTTGACGTGGCGATTTTCTGTTGGTGATGCTATTCCATTCTTTTCACGGCCTCCTTTCATAGCAGGGATGAGCTTCAAAGTTGGCTGCTGACACATTAAAATGAAGAGGGCGGTCAATAATTTTCTGTTAGGCAACATAAATGACCACAAATGCCTTAATGTCTCGTCAATTATCAAACAAAGCTCCAGAGAGCAAATAGTGAATGTTCAACACATCAAGGAGCATAAACCAGTTGGTTTACATCAATGAAAAATAACTACTAGTTGTTTTTGCTGCCAAATTGCCAACTATTGTCCAGCATGCATGGATAGCAGATCAATGTTCGATACAAAAGCAAACAAATACACTTTAAGCAGTAAATACGGTTTCGCAGTACCATACGTAAATAAGCAAATCAACAGATTTAGTTCGCGCACATATTTATCGTCAGGCTTGTTATACCTTTCTTCAGTTACCACTTGCCAATTACAAGATTATAGCCTCCCATTTTTCTTTTAAAAAAGGCAATCAATAAAGACAGAAAGATGCACTGGGACGCTCTGGCATGGCATGGCTGCCACTTGCTAATATGGCCAGCTGCTGGCCCTATATCTCTTCAGCTTTCCAAACACTCAGTTAACACAGAATAAAACCATGTATCTTGAAATTAGTTCAAAGTATTATTGCATTCTGAAAGGACGCAGCTAATTTTGTACAGGCATGAGTGAATCATGGCTACAGACAGGAAAGCAATCATAAATCAAATTTGATTACTTAGCTAACTAACACTAAAAAGCACTAGTTGGAATCCAGCCTGTTGTCAGATTCTGAAAGTCAGATCATATAATGATCACAACCAAAAGGTCCCATTCAACTACACATACTGCAGGTACAACTTAGCAATAGAATTTAAGTGAGCAAATAGTGACTGTCCACCATGTCTAGGACAATGAACTGGTTGGTTCACGTGAATGAAAAAGGCGATATGAGCTGTTTGTGCTGCCAAATTGCCGACTATTGTCCGGCATGCATGGATAACAGATCAATAAAGAAGCATACCATGACAATTTAACCGGTATAATACAGTTTCAAAGTACCGTTACATAAACAAGCAGATCAATAGATTTAGTTCACACATGTATTTATCACCCTGCATGTTAAACATTTCTTCGGTTACCAGTTACAAGAGTGGTGCAAACGAAAACGTCCGAGCCTTCAATCCACATGCAGGCCAATTATAGCAAAAGCAAGAAGAAACAGTTAATTACATTTGCACAAGGAATGCCAGGTGACGTACAACTTGAAACGATTACATTTGAGCTCCCTTTTAAAAAAAATCAATAAAGAAAGAAATAAATATATGGCGAGATTGTCTTGAGCTTTAGCCACCAAACACTCAGTTGACACAGAATAAAACCAAGATGTCTTTAAATTAGTTCAAATTATTATTGCATTTCAAAAGGTGGTTGCTAATTTTGCATGAGCATGAGTGAATCATGGCAACAAACTGGGAAGCCAATACAAACCAAAATTTGATTACTTAAGGCAGCTAGTGAACACTAAAAACCCTAGTTGGGATCCAGTTATCCAGTCTGTTGTGAAGGTTCCCTAACTTTGATCATATGGTCACAATCAAGATATGTCATTCAAGTACACATAGAGCAGGTACTGATGGATAAGTCTCATGTGTGGCTGGTCTTTGTGGGGCTATGATGCTCACATGGTCATGGTCCTTGTGGCTGTTTTTCTGTTTTTAGGACAGCATCTTAGACTAGAGGACAGCATCTTAGAGGACAGCATCTTAGACTAGAGGACAGCATCTTAGCTAGGACAGCATATTAGCATCTTAGACTAGCATCTTAGACTAGCATCTTGGCATATGCTTGGCTGGCTAGCAGCCTATAAATATGTAACCCCAACCCCTTGGGTTGGCATGGCATTTGTGTGAGCTTGTGTGAGAAATAGACAAGAAAATTGCCCCAACTCCTAGTGTCATCCTCTCTCGATGAGAGTAAGAATTCTCCTACTACCAAGAGTGAGAATTCAGCGACTAACAAGTGGTATCGGAGCCGTATTATCCTGTAGCCTGAGCATCTCTTGCTCATCTTCTCTCCCAGCCCCACAACAGCCCCAGCTGTTGGCAGCAGCAGCTCCTCCGGCCGCTCCTGTTCACTCCTCTCCCAGCTCGTCTGAAGCAGCCCTCTCCCCACGCAGCAGCCCCCCGGTAGCGCGTCATGTCCGCAGGGCAGTCTCAGCGCTCGGTCGCCTCGAGCACGCGGCGTCGGCAGGAGGCCGAACTTGCCGCGGCAGAGGAACGCGAGCGAGCGGCGGCAGAGACCGCTGCGGCGGCGGCAAGGGCGTCGAGGCTAGCAGCGGCGGAGCTGGCAGCAGCCAGAGCGGAGGCGGAAGCAGCGGCGGCGGCGAATGCAGCGCGTGCGGCGGCGGCGGAGGTCGAGGCTCTGCGCGGCAGCATCGGCAGCTCCATTTCCGCTGACGACACCGCCGACGCGGACCTCGAGCTGCTAGAGAGGGAGGCAGCGCGAGCGCGGGCGGCGCAGTGGACAGCCGCGCACGTCCACGAGCGTGGCGGCAGCCCAGACAGGCGCGGACGCGCTGGCGGCGCTCCTGGAGGAGGCGCGCACGGCGGTGGCGCTCCTGGGGCAGCCGCGCACGCCCACGAGCGCGGCGGCAGCCCAGACAGGCGCGGACGCGCCGGTGGCGCTCCTGGAGGAGACGCGCACGGCGGCGGCGCTCTTGGAGGAGGCGCGCACGGCAACGGTGGCGAACGGGTCGATGGAGAGCGCGGCCTTCACAGGCAGCGTGGCTCTCTCTCCCCGGATCGGTACCGTGGTTACCACGGGCTCCAGGCTGTTGTCAGGGACGTCGGTCCCGGCGGTGGGTGGCCTACCCTCACCAAGACCAACTACGTTGAGTGGGCTGCGGTGATGAGGGTAAAGCTCCAGGTGCGGCACATGTGGGAGGCAGTCCGGTACGGCGACGTCGACTACGACCTAGATCGACGGGCGCTGGATGCTCTCATCGCTGCAGTCCCGCCCGAGATGCAGTTCTCGCTTACCAGCAAGCGGACTGCCAAGGAGGCTTGGGACGCCATTCGCTGCGGCACGCATCGGCAGCGACCGCGCCCGCAAGTCCACACTGCAGGCACTTCGCAAGGAGTGGGAGAACCTGGCTTTCAAGCCAGGTGAGGACTGTTGATGACTTTGCTCTCCGTCTCAACACTCTGTTGCAGAAGATGGTGCAGTTCGGCGACGACACCTACGGCGAGGAGAGAGCTGTCGAAAAGCTCTTCCGCTGCGTCCCCGAGAAGTACAAGCAGATGGCTCGCTCGATCGAGTCGCTGCTGGATCTCTCCACGATGTCGATCGAGGAGGCGATAGGTCGCCTCAAGGTCGTCGATAGTGATGAGCCACAGTCCCTCTCAGGGCCCATCACCACTGGCGGGAAGCTCCTTCTTACTCGGGAGCAGTGGCTTGCCAGCCAGGGTGACCGGAGGAAGGGGGAGCCTTCTTCCTGCGACAGGCGGCCGCAAGCGTGGCAAGCCACGCAAGGCGCGCAGAGACGCCCAGGCCGGGGCGCGAGGACGTGCCGAGGGTGATGCCCGCGGAGGCGCCCAGGGCGGCGCCGCCGGCAGGCACAAGCCGGCACGAGACGACGCCTGCCGCAACTGCGGCCAAGCTTGGCCATTGGGCCAAGGACTGTCGACAGCCACGACGCGGCCAGGCCCACGTCGCACAGGCGGAGGAGGAGCCGGCTCTGTTCATGGCACATGCCAGCATCGAGCTACCTCCAGCGGCACCGGCCGCAGCGGCTCTCCTCCACCTTGACGAGCCAAAAGCACACGCCCTCCTCGGCGACAGCTCCGGCAACGACAAGACTGACGGGTGGTGCCTCGACACCGGCGCCACCCATCACATGACCGGTCGACGGGAGTTCTTCACCGAGCTTGACTCTAGCGTCCGAGGCTCCGTCAAGTTTGGGGATGCCTCCGGCGTGGAGATCAAGGGCGTCGGCTCCATCATCTTCACCGCCGTGTCTGGTGAGCACAGGCTGCTCACCGGAGTCTACTACATCCCCGCGTTGAGGAACTCCATCATCAGCTTGGGACAGCTGGATGAGAACGGTTCGCGCGTGGTGGTTGAGGACGGAGTCATGAGGATTTGGGATCGTCGTCGTCGCCTTCTTGCCAAGGTATCCAGAAGCGCAAATCGACTCTACGTCCTTAACGTGCAGGTGGCACAACCCCTCTGTCTCGCTGCTCGTCGGGACGACGAGGCGTGGCAGTGGCACGAGCGTTTCGGGCACCTTCACTTTGAGGCCCTGAAGCGGCTCAGTGCCACGGAGATGGTGCGAGGCCTGCCGTGCCTCGACCATGTGGAGCAGCTCTGCGACGTCTGCGTGTTGACGAAGCAGAGGCGACTCCCCTTTCCCCAGCAGGCGAGCTTTCGAGCCAAGGAGAGGCTCGAGCTCGTGCACGGGGACTTGTGTGGCCCGGTGACACCGGCCACACCGGGAGGACGACGCTACTTCCTGCTGCTCGTCGACGACCTCTCCCGCTACATGTGGGTGATGGTCCTCGGCAGCAAGGGAGAGGCTGCGGACGCCATCAGACGCGCGCAGGCTTCTGCGGAGGCGGAGTGCGGCCGCAAGCTGCGCGTGCTGCGCACCGACAACGGCGGCGAATTCACGGCGGCTGAATTCGCGTCGTACTGCGCTGACGAGGGCATTCAGCGCCACTACTCCGCGCCGTACAGCCCGCAGCAGAACGGCGTCGTCGAGCGGCGCAACCAGACGGTTGTGGGGATGGCTCGGGCCCTCCTCAAGCAGAGGGGGATGCCGGCTGTCTTCTGGGGAGAGGCGGTGGTGACGGCCGTCTACATCCTCAACCGCTCGCCTACCAAGGCGCTCGACGGCAGGACGCCGTACGAGGCTTGGCATGGGCGCAAGCCGGCGGTCTCCCACTTGCGGGTCTTCGGCTGCCTCGCGTTCGCCAAGGAGCTTGGCCACATCAGCAAGCTCGACGACAGGAGCACTCCGGGAGTGTTCATCGGCTACGCGGAGGGCTCGAAGGCCTACCGCATCCTCGACCCGAAGACACAGCGTGTGCGCACGGCGCGCGACGTTGTGTTCGACGAAGGGCGAGGATGGGCGTGGGACAAGGCGGTGGACGATGGCTCGGCTCCGACTTACGACGACTTCACTGTCGAGTACGTCCACTTCGAGGGAGCTGGGGGAGTAGGCAGCTCTTCTTCGGCGAGCGCGTCTACCCCAGTCCCCGAGCCTCCACCGACCCCGGCGCCTGCTACTCCGACAGCTCCACGCTCTCCAGCCAGGACCTCGGCTGCGATGAGTTCTTCGCCGGCTTCACCACAGCCGGCAACGCCACGCACTCCAGCACCGACAGGCACCTCTCCGGGCACGTCTACTCCAACACCAGCTCGTGTCGAGCATAGCCCGGTTGAGCTCGCTACTCCGCTCTCTCACGACGAGGAGCGCATCGACGCGTACCACGACGGCGAGCCGTTGCGGTACCGTACGATGGAGAACCTTCTCGGCGACCAGTTGGTGCCGGGACTGGTGCCTCATGACCTGGAGGACCTGGAGGCGCAGTTGCACCTTGCGTGTGACGACGGCGAGCCTCGGTCGTTCGCAGAGGCCGAGAGACACGTGGCATGGCGCGCCGCGATGCAGTTGGAGATGGATGCGGTTGAGAAGAACCGCACCTGGGAGCTTGCTGACCTTTCTCGTGGTCATCGCGCGATCACCCTTAAGTGGGTGTACAAGCTGAAGAGGGATGAAGCCGGTGCCATCGTCAAGCACAAGGCTCGCTTGGTGGCACGAGGTTTCGTGCAGCAGGAGGGGGTCGACTTCGACGACGCCTTTGCTCCCGTGGCACGGATGGAGTCCGTGCGACTCCTCCTTGCGCTAGCTGCCCAGGAGGGCTGGCGTGTTCATCACATGGACGTCAAGTCGGCATTCCTTAACGGCGACTTGAAGGAGGAGGTCTACGTGACACCAGCCGCCGGGATTTGCGATCCCCGGCAAGGAGGGCAAGGTGCTCCGCCTGCGCAAGGCCCTCTATGGCTTGCGGCAGGCACCGAGGGCGTGGAATGCCAAGCTGGATTCCACGCTAAAGGGGATGGGCTTCGAGCAAAGCCCGCACGAGGCGGCCATCTACCGACGGGGCAATGGAGGTAATGCCCTGTTGGTGGGTGTCTACGTCGACGACTTGGTGATCACCGGCACCAAGGATGCGGAGGTGGCGGCATTCAAGGAAGAGATGAAGGCCACCTTCCAGATGAGTGACCTGGGGCCTCTCTCCTTCTACCTGGGAATCGAGGTACACCAGGATGACTCTGGGATCACGCTTCGACAGACCGCCTACGCCAAGCGCGTCGTTGAGCTAGCTGGGCTCACCGACTGCAACCCAGCTCTCACTCCGATGGAGGAGAGGCTGAAGCTGAGCCGCGACAGCACGACGGAGGAGGTGGACGCTACGCAGTACCGGCGTCTTGTGGGGAGCCTTCGCTACCTCGCCCACACACGGCCGGACTTGGCATTCTCCGTCGGCTACGTTAGTCGGTTCATGCAGCGACCGACGACGGAGCACCAGCAGGCTGTGAAGAGGATCATCCGCTATGTTGCGGGGACTCTCGACCACGGCCTCTACTACCCGAGGTGCCCTGGGGCGGCACACTTCGTCGGGTACAGCGACAGCGACCACGCCGGCGACATCGACACCAGCAAGAGCACGAGCGGGATCCTCTTCTTCCTCGGCAAGTGCCTCGTTAGCTGGCAGTCGGTCAAGCAGCAGGTGGTGGCCCTGTCCAGCTGCGAGGCCGAGTACATAGCGGCCTCCACCGCTTCGACTCAGGCGCTCTGGCTCGCTCGACTGCTTGGTGATCTCCTCGGCAGAGACACTAGAGCGGTGGAGCTCAGGGTGGACAGCAAGTCCGCTCTGGCCCTGGCAAAGAACCCCGTGTTCCACGAACGCAGCAAGCACATCCGGGTGAGGTACCACTTCATCCGAAGCTGTTTGGAGGAAGGGAGCATCAAGGCGAGCTACATCAACACCAAGGACCAGCTTGCGGACCTGCTCACCAAGCCCCTTGGGAGGATCAAGTTCCTTGAGCTCTGCTCCAGGACCGGAATGGTTCAACTCTCCCACAAGACGACGCACAAGACTTAGGGGGAGAATGATGGATAAGTCTCATGTGTGGCTGGTCTTTGTGGGGCTATGATGCTCACATGGTCATGGTCCTTGTGGCTGTTTTTCTGTTTTTAGGACAGCATCTTAGACTAGAGGACAGCATCTTAGAGGACAGCATCTTAGACTAGAGGACAGCATCTTAGCTAGGACAGCATATTAGCATCTTAGACTAGCATCTTGGCATATGCTTGGCTGGCTAGCAGCCTATAAATATGTAACCCCAACCCCTTGGGTTGGCATGGCATTTGTGTGAGCTTGTGTGAGAAATAGACAAGAAAATTGCCCCAACTCCTAGTGTCATCCTCTCTCGATGAGAGTAAGAATTCTCCTACTACCAAGAGTGAGAATTCAGCGACTAACAGGTACGACTTAGTAATAGAACTTAAGTACAATAGCAATCGTTTCGTATGAATGGTAAAACAATTTAACATGAGGTACTCACAGGTAAGGACATAGAGCGCTCGTAAGCAGGAGCAACCGTGAGCCCATCATCTGCATGGCAGCATGAACCATCCTCCTGCTGAGCCTGACCAGATGAGAGTGGGAACGTTGCACACTTCTGGAGGCCTTTCTTCACGTCCAAGCTGATCGACTTGGAGAAACCCGTACATATCTGAGCCTCCGATGGAGCAGTGCCGCCTGCCGTGGACTCGCAGGTTTCATCCACTGAATCGCAGGGAAGTGGAATACCAGTGCTGGCCGGAGAGTTATCGGCAGATGTCACTACTGGCACTCCTTCAGGACCAGTACTGCCCCCTGCGGCTCCATAAGTTTCATCAAACGAGGCGCAGTGCTTCTCTGGCAGAAGCGGAATACCAGCGCTGGAAGGAGAGTTACCGCCAGATGTCACTACTGGCGCTCCCTCGAGACCACAGGAACCACCACCGTCCATAAAGTGACTAGCTTAGCACTTGCAGAGTGATACAGCAACACGGCAAACGTAGAACCACACTACGCTGCTGATGCTACAGAAACATGGAGAAGAGCAGATGTAGCTGTTATTCCTCCTCATAGACATACAGCATACACCCAGATTTAGATGCTAATGCTAAGTGCGAAGGTTGCATTCGTAAACGTGAACTCCAAGCATAGCATAAGCCGATCCTAACTCCTAAATGGCACGAATTAAGCTTGTGGCAGACTAATATACTATTATATTTGCTACATATACATTAAGGTGTTGTTTGGTTCAGCAAATGGAATGGGAACGACAATGGAACTCATTCACGCCGGTAGCTGTTGCAGAGTAAGCGACACCGTCATTTGTTTGGTTCAGCAAATTGGACGGGAACTAGAAGAGGGGAAGAGAAGGAAGAACATGAAATAGCTCAAAAGAGAAGAAAAAACACACGCCCCTTGATCTAATCTGATCCTCCCCGATTAACCCAACTGATGCAAATCGTCATCTCCCCATGCCCCTCTCCCAAAGAAAATCTAATAAAAAAATCAAGGACACAGTCCGGTTAGGGTATGGGGAAAAGATTGGGGTCAGAGGCAGATGAAGAGGGCGAAGGGAGAGGGGATGGGATGGGCCCTCCTCACCATCGAGGATGCCGCAGAAGCACCTGAAGTCGTCGGCGGGTGGAGTTGTTGGCGTCGGAGTTGATGCTGGAGCAGGTGCGGGCAGAGCCGGAGAAAAGAGCGGAGACCGGAGAGGGAGATGCGGACGGGGAGTCGCGTGCGGCGTGCCGGCGTGCGGTAATCAGATAACGTCGAGGGAGGAGCGAAGGATTCAAGCGCAGCAGGAGCAGCAACAGGGAGAAGGAGAACTAGAAGGGAGGAGGAAAGGGTAGAGACAGGTAGATCAGGGGAGGGGCGCGCGGAGGCAAAGCGTTAGGAGGACGAGGTGGGGGAATGGGGACGCCAAGACCAAGGTTTGAGGCGGTGCGCGCAGGCGGAGGGGGACGAGAGAGCGTCGTCGCGGGGAAGGCGGCGCAGGGGCGAGCAGGAGCAGCCCTGCACGCGCGAAGGCATACTGGATCGGCGCCGCCGCGGGGTGCGGGCCGCCGGAACTTCACCTGACAAACAGTGGATCGAGGACGCACTACTACACAAATTCTTTTACGCAGTGTTTACCAAATGCCCTCGGAGATCGGCGGCCTGGTTGTCTGCAGCCGGACCAACAACAGCCTCGATAAATTAGGCACAGCCCACTGGCCTAGGAGGCCCAGTTCAAAACACAATCACACATACATATATATATATATATATATATATATATATATATATAGAACTACTATCCTGTAGCTTGCTACAGAATAACTTATTCTGTAGCCACTTTGAGTTACGATAATTACTATGTTAATTTACGAGATTATAGTAACTCCTTACTAAGTGGTTTAATATAATGTTATGGTAAATATCCCTATGTGTTATAGTAACCCAACTATCGTAAATATGTATTGACATTACGGTAAATTAGTATATAAAATTATAGTAAATGGAGGTGGCTACAGAATAACTTATTTTGTAGCCGGCTACTGAATAGCCTCTCCCTATATATATATATATATATATATATATATATATATATATATATATATATATATATATATATATATATATATATATATATATACACTAGACTTAGGGTTTTCACTCCCAGACCGAGCACATCTCTCTTCCTCTCCTTCTCCCTCAGTCGAGAGCGGCGCGCACCCACTTCCTCTCCCTCACCCGCAGGCCTGCACCCTCTCCCTCTCCTCCTCCTATCTCCGAGCGGCGCGCTCCCAGGCCCTGCTCCCTCTTCCTCCCCTCCGGCGCGGCGGAGGCTGCGCGCGGGGCAGCGGCAGTGGCTCGCGGCGCGACGGCTGGCCCTCTTCTCCCTCTCCTCTGGCGCGGCGCGGCGGCGGCACGGCCCCCGGCCCTCTCCTCCCTCTCCACCGGCGACGGCGCCTCCTCCTCCTCTGGCAGCAGCGGCTCGCGGGGTCCGGATCTGGGCAGCGGCGCGGCCCCCGGCCACCTCCTCCCTCTCCTCCGGTGGATCTAGGGCGGGCACACTAATCCGGCGAGGAGAGGAGACGGCGCGTGTGGATCCACCAATGAGCGGGCTCAGCAACGGTGATACGATCACCGGCGGCAGATCTAGGTGTGGGGCATGCGGATCCGGCAGCGGGGCATGCGGATCCGACGAGGAGCGAAGGCGGCACGTGCGGGAATACAGAGGATGAACAAGGTTGTCACCACTTGCCAACTACCCCAACCTATCCATCGACCTAGCCGTATCCACAGGTAATCTATAGCCTAAGCACCACGCTTAATCTATCGATATACTACTTCGATCCGAGCTCCGATGAAATATGATCGAAGCACCCTAACCAGACGGTGGAACCAGTACTAACGCACTACTACTAACCAAAAGATAACCTAAGCTACTAATTATGCACATACAAGCTAGCACCTAAGCCACTAATGACCTAACACTAATGACTAAGCTACTAGAATGTAAAGCACACAATGCAAGTACTATAAAGTAAATACTGAATAATAAATACAGAAAGTAAAGAATACAAAAGGAACTATACTAGAGACTTGGAAGACTCTTCCTAGTCATCGGAGAGAAGCTCCTTGACTCCACTCTACTCCTCTTCTAAGCTACTCACTCTAAGCCTAAGCTAGAGAGCTTGAAAGCTATTACAAGAATGAGCTTTGTGTTGTGGGGCGAGTTCTAACGTGAGCTACCCCCTCTATTTATAGTGTAGAGAGACATGGGGGTACTTGTAGGAGTGGCAAGGTCGGTGGAGGCAGGGGGCGCCGCCCGGCCCTCCATCCCACTGACTTGGCATCCAATGGCGCTTGATCACTCCCTATGGCGGTTGTGTAACCGTCCCAAGTTGGCTCTTCATCAGCACGTGAAAGAATGGAGCATGGAGAGCATGACAAGTGGGCCCTTCAATCCATGTGAAGCATCATTGTGACCGTTGATCAAGTGATCTGCGAGCTTGCTTGTGATTGGTCGAGGAGGCTCTCCCACAAATCACTAATGTGGCAGGGGGCTGAGTTGGCACCCAGGGGGGGCCGGGCGGTGCCCTGGTGGGGCTAGGCGGCACCTGCCTATGGGCCCTCGGCCTCCTATCACATCCACTTGCTTGCACACTTTAAGTTTGTACCATTTTTTTGCCATATTTCACCTTATTTCCTACATACAAATAAAACTCCAAGTGGAACTAGGTAAAATTCAAGCATAAACCTATCATTTCATGTGATTTTGGGTCGAATGTTGACAGTAAAAGAGGGTGTTATCGACCGTCAACAGCTGCTAGGAGGATGAAGCCATGTCACTGCATTTTTTGCTTTTATGCCCCTAGCGGACATAACTCATGCACTGCACAGGGTCCCTGTCGATGTTTGATCACCGATAGCCTGCCATGGGGGTCCCCGGAGTAGTATTGTTTGGGCTTCAGCGTATGTAGAACTCGACGGTTAATGCAAGAGACAGTCGATTTATTTTGGTTCGGACCCTCAATCTTTGATCGAGTAATAGCCCTATGTCCAGTCGGCGTTAGCCTTTGCGTTGGATTAATTGTAAAGTGTTGTGTCATACAATTTTCCTCGGAACCCTGATCCAAGGAGCCCTGCCCTCCTTTATATAGTCAGGAGGCCAGAGTCCTAGTCGATTTACAATGAGAGTTCCTAGTAGGATTATAGAATAATACTACTACTAAGATTACATGGGAAGAATCCTAGTTAGACTAATTCTCCCTTCCTTGCGGGGTATCCCATGGGTCCTACACTGACAAACCCCCGAGCACTTCATGGTTGAGTTCTGGAAGCCTCGTCTTGTTCCTTCAAGTCTTGTCGAGTAGGAACAAGCATCGTCCGAGTGCTTTCTTGAGCGAAACCGTGTAGCGCTTCGTGAGATCTTCACGTGGCGTGTACCTTTTTGAAGAAAAAAGTACTCCCATTTGGATGTAGCCCCCGAGCCTCTTGCTGTTTGGCACAAGGAGCTTGAGGGTCTTTTCTTGAAATCACCCTAATTCTTTGTCGAAGGGCTCCCGATCATATACCCGGGTTCTTTGTTGAAAAGAGCTTGGATTTAGCTATATCCGGGTTCTTTTTATCGTGTGGCCTTGAAGTCATCTGTCTTGAAGAAGTCTTCTGAGAGACGTGCGCTTTTTTGAATAAAAAAGTGCACTCACTGAGTGTAGCCCCCGAGCCTCTTGCTATTTGGAACAAAAAGTTGGAGGGTCTTGAATCTTATGTTGTTTGAGAAACTGTTGTCTTGAAGTAGTCCTCTTGGTGACGTGCACTTTTTTGAATGAAAAAGTGCACTCACTGAGTGTAGCCCCCAAGCCTCTTGCTATTTGAAACAAAAAGTTGGAGGGTCTTGAATCTAAGTTGTTCGAAAGAACTATATACCTCTCCTATTGTAGCCCCTGAGCATATATCCGGGTTGTTTTGTTCAGGAAGAACTCAGATGTAGGGTCCTGGCATATTCTCTGGTAGTCTGCTGTTGTCAGATGTAGTTGTATGGTGGTGGTTGAGTGTGAATGTTGTTTGTTCACAAGTTGTACAGTGTTGGTATATTCTTTCGAATATGCTTGTGCTTGAGTACTGTTCTTTCACGCCTGAGTCCTTTTTTATTGAATTCTGTCTTTTCACTGTGTCCTTTGTTAGGCTAGTTTCGTTTATGCTCCTGGTCCATGTGCACTGCTCCTTCAGTCTATAAATACTATCCTGGAGTGCTATTTTGATTCGTTGAGCGTTTTGTTGCTTGTTCTGAAGTCTCTGTAGTCATGAATGTGGTAGTTTCTGAAGTAGAGCAGCCCCTAGGTTTATTTTGCGGTTCTTTTGTGTCTTGCCATAGCTGGAGGGAGTCTTGTGATAGGGATTTGAGGTAGGCTAATCCCACAGCAGCAATGTACCAGGATGTACGTGGCGGTAGTTGGAGGAAGTCTTGTGATGTGGGTTTTGTTCCTTCATCTGGCAGTTCTGGGTTGATCCTCGTCGCCTGCCCTGAGACTGTCCGGTGCAGATCAACACCATATCCAGCATCACATCGGTCTTGGGTAGACAAATGCCTACCGACCTTCTCCACTCCATGTTGTCCTGTCGTGCTGCTGATTTCCGCCTTGTATGCACTACATCCGTCCTTTGAAGAAAACAGTGTAGCCAAGGGCGATTTGTCCTTCTAAGTAGCAATTTGGAACACGTAGTCGTTCTAGAGCCTAGCCGTGTCTGGGTTCCTCTTTGCTACTTTGCTTTTCATGGTACCGAGTTCATTGGGTCTTGTAAGATGTGTAATCTTGTATCTTTTGAAGTCATTTGTAATAGAGAGAATCTTGTCTTCTGAGTTGTCATTCTTTATTCTACTGATGTCCTGGTTGTCTATGAGATTCTCGAGTTCTTTATGTTTGAACCAGGTTGTTATGTTCCTTGTGAGGTAACCTTCCATTGCTTCATGGCTGATGAGTTCTTTTTGCAGCCATATGGTAACTTTGTCGTTTTGCTGGATGGATAAGTCCGAAATCTACCCGTTGAACTGTACCATTGTGTGGATTTGTGCCTTCCGTCATTTTAGCTGTGTTAGTAAATGGACTATTGCGTTCTCACACCATGTTTTAATGGGCTTGGTGGGCCACGTTTTTACTGGTGTAAAATCTATTTAAAGGCCTTTGTCCTCCTTTTCTTTGGTACCCTGCCTTCGCCTTGAAAAAACCCTAGCCTTCGCAACTCCACCGTCGCCATTGCCATCGCCATCTGAGCACCGCCGTCCGAGCCTTCTCTTTCCCTAGTGCTTTTTGCCTCCGTTAGTACATGGGTAGGAAGAAAGCCGCGAGCAAGTCCTAGGCAACCTTCGTGGACGAGGAGACATCACTTTCTGTGATCGAGAACCAAGAGTTCGTGGCCATGAGGGCTGCCTAGAAGGCTTGGCCGGCTCCGACAACGACTAAAGACCAGCTTCGTGAGCTTGTTAGCGATGGTCTGATCCAGAGCAAGGACATTACTGAATGGAGAGCTCCAGGCGAGCATTGGGTCCCTGCTCTAGGCCCTGGTGAGATTATTCTCTTCATCTCCTTTATCCATGCTAGACTTTGCCTTCCTGCTTTCGCCTTCCTTCATCAATTTCTCGGTTATTTTAGGGTTAGTTTGAACCATCTTACTCCCAATGCCATTCTCCATCTTTCTATTTTTGTACATCTCTATGAAGCTTTCCTTGGAATTCCTCCTTCTCTTTCTCTCTTCCGTCACTTCTTTCGTCTTAGGCCTCAACCCCGTCGCGAAGACACCAACGTTCTTGGCGGCTGTGGGATTCAGTTTTGCCAGGGTCTTAAAAGCAAGTTCTTTGACTATGACCTGGTTGATTCTGTGAGGGATTGGCATGCTGACTGGTTCTATACCGCCAAATTGATTCCTTCTCTCACTGTTCATTCTAGATCTGGTCCCTCGGTTAACGACCGGTGGGAAAAGAACTCCCTGACGTCGGACGAGCTCCAGGCGATCCAGCCGTTCCTTGAGCGGATAAGCACTCTAAAGCAGCAGGGCTTGACCGGTTTCAGAATCGTCTTGAGTTTTCTTCATCGTCGTGTTCAACCTCTGAAGGAGCGAGAGAACTTTGGCTTCGAGTCTCTAGGGCTGAGGATCCTTCATGCATGGTCCCTGCCCTTGAGTTGACTGACAAGGAGGTACTCGAGCGTCTTCAGAAGATGCTGAAAGGAGCAAGCGTTGTCTCGCTTACCATCTCTGAGTTCTGTGCAAAGAACCCACCTCCAGCTGTAAGTTGTTTTCTCTTTGTGTGGGTACTTTTTGTATTTCTTTTTGCTGTATCTATTTTTGCTTAATCTTCCTTGTTTTGTTGTCTTATTCTTTTCATAGGAATTGGGGCGTAACTTTGTCGACCCGATTCCCCTTCACGACCTCCCTGCCATTGTGGGGGCTGGGGGTAGTCTTGCTGGGGCTTCTTTAACTAGTAAGTTGCAAACCGCCGTAATGCTTCCTGGTGTTTCTTCCGCATTTTCTGACATATATGAAGATTATGTTCCTCGTCTAGTTCCTCGAGGCCCTCGCAGTGTCAGAAAGAGGGGGCGAGTTGAAAGTTCTTCTGGTTTGTCTTCTGCCAAGAAGTCCCGCTAGTCAAGTACTCGTCCAGGTACTCCAGTTGTAGCTAGCATGCTCTTAGGTGAGCATATTAATACACCCTGTCCCTTTGTCTTCTTATTTTTATCTTGAACCGAGTACTTTTGTTCTTTTTCAGCTGGTGCTTTGGCAACCTTGGTCGAGAGTGAGGCGAAAGAGGACGATGATGCTGCCCTTGTTACTCGTCGGTGAGTTGTTTTCTTGCTTTCCTGTAGTTGAAACCTTCTTTTTGTTCTGACTTTGGTCTTGATCTCTTTGTAGTAAGCGGTCGTCAGGTACAAGTTCTTCTAGGGCACCAGCACCGAGTTCCTCTGAGATTCCGGTACCAAGTTCCTCTGAAATTCTGGTACCGAGTTCCTCTAGGGCTCCGGTGCTGAGTTCTTCTAGGGTTTCGGTACCGGCTACGCCGCTCCTGCCATAGAGTGGTGGCGACATCTTTGCTACCATAGTCCCACCTTTAAAGTCTTCTTTTGGTTTTATGAAAAAGAAGATAGCTGAGTAAGTGATTCCTTGTTATGCTTCTTTATTTCTCTCTCTGTTTCTCCCTAACTCATATTCTTATTGTCGATTTATGATTTTGCAGACCCTCGCCTTCCCTTAACCTTTCGCCTACTTCTTCTCAGTCCTCTGACCCGCCTCTGTGCACTGAGTCTCTAGACTTGGAATGTTCGGTCGGCGAGGTAGCTGTGAGGGAAGCTGGGTCCCCTATTGCTGCAGATCCTGTTGCTCCGGAGGTGACCGTGGCCACGGCGGTGGGTACTTCTAGGGAGGTAGCTAGGGCTTCCTAGGATACAGCCTTGGTTCTGCCTTCTTTGCCTGCATCGGCTTCTCCCTCTGCTCCCCTTGGAACCAGCTGTCAGCGTTTGGAAGACGATGTGTTGCTACAGTTCGACGCCACCCATCGTTTGTCAGAGTTGACTGCTGCCTGGGGGGCCTTTCGACTTCCTTTGGTGAAAAGCTTCAGGTGAGTTTTTCTGGAGTTCTTCCTTTGGATGTTCGATCTTCGTTTTCTTCTTATGCCTTCTCTCTCTCTCTCTTTTTGTTCAGTCTTTCTCTCGGGATCATACCGGCTTCTTTTTCTCGT
The DNA here is from genome assembly GCF_019320115.1 of Miscanthus floridulus. Classification (NCBI taxonomy): domain Eukaryota; kingdom Viridiplantae; phylum Streptophyta; class Magnoliopsida; order Poales; family Poaceae; genus Miscanthus; species Miscanthus floridulus. The sequence continues at coordinate 14,030,435 of NC_089595.1, forward strand.
CCGAAAACGAAAAAAAGTTGTCTTCTAAGGTAAGCGCCCTGAAGGCTGAGCTTGACCTCCTCCGGGCCGAGTTGGAGACCGAGCATCAGACGCACCAACAGGAGGAGAAAACTCTTCGTGCCCAGGTGGTAGAGGTAGAGAAGCAGGAGGATGCTACGAAGAACGAGTGCAAAGGTATTGTGGGTTCTTTTTATTTCCTTTTGTATTCTAGCTTCCCTTTCTGTTGACTTTTTGTTTTTTCTTTTGTACTCTGATTTTCCTTTCCGCTGACTTGTTTCTATTGCCTGGTCTAGCTCTCTGAGTTGAAAAGCAGAAGCTCTCGGAGGGTATCGAGGAGATGAAGACACTTGTCCGCATTAACCACAACAAAGCTGAGGAGGTAATTACTCGAGCTGAAGAAGAACTTGCGCTTGCTAAGTTGATTAGGCATGGAGCTGATAGGGATCTTATGCAAGCCCAAAAGACTATTCAAGACTTGACTGGTAGGTTGGCAACGGCTATTGATAACTGGAATGCTTTGTGGAAGTCTTTTCGGTCAGTAGCTGACCTTCTTCGGACTCCAGCGGATGATGGTCAATCTTGGGCTCAATTTATTCCCCAAGTGCCGACTTGTTTCTAGGAGTTCGTGAAGAGATGTGCCCATCTATGTACTAGGAACGTCCTTGCTCAGGTCTGGGTTCTTTCTCTAGACTTTCCTTTGTCCAAGGTTGCCGATGAAGCCGAGAGCCAAGAGTACTTGGATGCTGTTGAGAGGTTGGAGCCTGAGGTTGACGACTTAGCTAGGAAGATTGTAGATAATCTTAACATTGATGTTTCTTCTCCTGATGACAATGCCTGATGTAATCGACTCTTGTATTCTAGCTTCTGTAACAAAGCACTATACTTGAAAACTAAATGGAGATTTTTTGTTCTTTATTGATGTCTTCTTTGTCTGTATTTCTTTGTCTCATAAACAACTCGGCTTTGGTAAATTATTGTCCTGGCAAACTTTCTTGATCTGTCGAGTGTTTTTGTCTTGTAAACAACTCGGTATATGAAGATTGATGTCTTGACAGACTCCTGGCAAACTTTCTTGATCTGTCGAGTGTTTTTGTCTTGTAAACAACTCGGTATATGAAGATTGATGTCTTGACAGACTTCCTTGACTTGTCGAGTGCTTGTCTAGCTTTCGTCTGTGACTTGTAAACAACCCGGTGTAGACTGTTGTCTTGATAAACTTTGTGTTCTTGTTAGTACTGAAAAGACTTAGTGATATCTCCAGCTTCTTCTTCTCGGCTTGGTTCGTAGCGTGGTCGGCAACTGGTTCTATCTCTGGTTGCAAAAATATCCTAGGACCGGCAAGCCCCCGAGCACTTTATGGTTGAGTTCTGGAAACCTCGTCTTGTTCCTTCAAGTCTTGTCGAGCAGGAACAAGCGTTGTCCGAGTGCTTTCTTGAGCAAAACCATGTAGCGCTTCTTGGGATCTTCTGAGTGTAGCCCTCGAGCCTCTTGCTATTTGGAACAAGGAGCTTGAGGGTCTTGTCTTTAATTCGCTCTGATTTATGCTCGGGCTTAGTTTTAGTCGTTTTTGCTTTTTGGTTTGGGTGTTAGCTTGTTAGCTACCCTCATCGGCGGGCTTAAGCATCTTTTCAGCTATTTTGCTCTCGGCCGGTATGCTCAGTCATGTTTCAGCCATTTTGCTTTTTGTTTCAGGTGTTAGCTTGTTAGCTACCCTCATCGGCGGGCTCAAGCATCTTTTCAGCTATTTTGCTCTCGGCCGGGATGCTCAGGCGTATTTTCAGCCATTTTGCTTTTTGTTTTGGGTGTTAGCTTGTTAGCTACCCTCATTAGTGGGCTCAAGTATTTTTTTTCAGCTATTTTGCTCTCGGCTGGGATGCTCAGGCGTATTTTTAGCCATTTTGCTTTTGGTTCGGGTGTTAGCTTGTTAGCTACCCTCATCGGTGGGCTCAAGCATCTTTTCAGCTATTTTGCTCTCGGTCGGTATGCTCAGGCGTATTTTCAGCCATTTTGCTTTTTGGTTCGGGTGTTAGCTTATTAGCTACCCTCATCGGTGGGCTCAAGCATGTTTTTAGCTCTTTTGCTCTCGGCCGGTATGCTCAGGCGTCTTTTCAGCCATTTTGCTTTTTTGTTTTCATTGGAAACAACTCGGGGAAGGCCATAATGAGACATATGTTTGTTGAGAAAGAACCATCTTTATTGATCATAAATATTGATAGGTCACGATAGTACATATGTTGTTGATGAGCGCTATCTTTGTTGATCATGATCGTTGATCTCTTGTGTCTTGTATACATATTTTCCCTTGAGTTGTTTTCATGCGTAGAATCTTCATAGCTGACTGATGTGCCATGTATTGTTTACTTCTTTTCTGTCTTCAGTTATTAGCTTGTATGTGCCCGGTCCGATGACTTTTGTGACGATAAAAGGACCTTCCCATGGACTTAGTAGTTTATGGCATCCATCGGTTTTTTGTATTCTTCTTAGTATTAGGTCTCCGACTTGTAATGATCGAGACTGGGTATTCTTGTTGTAGTGGCATCTTAGTCCTTAGAGATATCTTGCTGATTGAAGGGTATCATTTACTCTGACTTCTTTTGTACTATCGAGTTCTAATCTTCGGGTGTGTTCTACTTCTCCTTCGTTGTATTATTCTATCCTTGGTAACGTCCAGATCAAGTCTGCGGGTAGTACGGCTTCTGATCCGTACACCAGGAAGAAAGGTGAGTATCCGGTGGCTCTGCTTATTTGAGTCCGTAGCCCCCATACAACCTTGGGTAATTGTTCAATCTATTTTGATCCATAGTCTATTAGTTCTTCATACAATCTTGGTTTTAATCCAGCTAGTATGAGTCTGTTTGCCCTTTCGACCTGTCCGTTGGCCTCTGGATGTGCGACTGATGCATAATCTATTCTAAAGCCATAGTATTGTGCCCAACTTTGGAATTCTGTGGCCGTAAAGGGAGAACCCAAATCCATGATGATTCAATTGGGCATGCCGAAGTAGTGCATAATGTCTTGGATGAACTCGACTACTTTGGCTGCGCTGTATTTTGCGAGTGGTTTGAATTCAATCCACTTGGTGAACTTATCAATTGCTACGAAGATGTACTCAAAGCCGCCTTTTGCTTTCTTGAGAGGTCCTACTTGATCCAGCCCCCAGCAGGAGAAAGGCCAAGTAGGTGGGATGCAGGATGAGGTTTTGAGCTAGCACATGAGACTGTCTTGCGAACATTTGACAACCTTTGCATCTTCTGACGAGTTCTTCTACGTCTTTCAAAACGGTTGGCCAATAGTAACCGGTGCGGAATGCTTTTCCGACTAGTGTTCTTGAAGCGGCGTGATTTCCATAGCAACCTAAGTGTATTTCGTCTAGGATCTCTTTGCCCTCTTCAAATGAGACGCATTTTAGGAGTACTCCTGATAATGCGGCTCTTCTGTAGAGTTTGTCTCCTACTAGGACGTAGTTCTTGCTTCTGCGAACAACTCGGGTAGCTTCTTCTTTTTCCGCTGGCAACTTATTTTCTTTGATGTAATCAATAAAAACCTAGGTCCATGAAGTGATGATTACCAAGATCTGGTTGTCTTTGGCTGAGATTTCAGGGGTTATCTCACCAGGTTGTTTGATAGAGGGAGCTGATAACTCCTCTATGAATACACCGGGTGGGACCTTCACCCTGTCTGATCCAAGCTTGGCGAGGATGTCTGCCGCAATATTAGAATCGCGTAGGACATGTAGAATTTCTAATCCTTGAAAATGTTTTTCGAGCTTTCGTATTTCAGCACAGTAAGCGCCCATATTTTCTTTGGTGCAGTCCCAATCTTTGTTGACTTGATTGATTACTACTGTTGAATCTCCATAAACGAGTAAACGCTTGATTCCGAGGGTAATTGCCACTCGTAAGCCCGTGGATGAGGGCTTCGTATTCTGCCTCATTGTTTATAGCTTGCCATAATATCTGAAGGACGTACTTGAGTTGCTTTCCATCTAGAGAAATTAGGAGGACACTTGCACCGGCTCTGCCTAGCTTGAGTGATCCATCAAAGTACATCTTCCAATGATCAAGGATGGTACTTGACATAGGTTGTTGAATTTCTGTCCATTCAGCAACAAAATCAGCCAGGGCTTGAGATTTAATTGTCTTCCGTGGGGTGAAATCGATATTGAGAGCATCAAGTTCAACTGCCCACTTAGATATGCGCCCCATTACATCTTTGTTGTGTAGGATGTCTCTGAGTGGGAAATCTGACACCACAATAATCATGCGGCTTTCAAAATAGTGGCGAAGCTTACGTGAAGTGATCAGGAGGGCGTAGAGTAGTTTATGCACATGTGGGTACCAGATTTTTGATTCTGATAGTAATTCACTGATGTAGTATACGGGGCGTTGTACTTTGTATACATGCCCTTCTTCTTCTCTTTCTACGACAATCGCAGTGCTGATCACCGTAGAAGTTGCTGCAATGTATAGCATCATGTCTTCGTATTTCTTCGAAGGTGTGAGGATGGGTGAGGATGTGAGGTATGCCTTGAGCTTCTTGAAAGCTTCGTTGGCTTCTTCTATCCACTCGAACTTGTCTGTCTTCTTTAGTAATTTAAAGAAAGGTAACCCTTTTTCGCCCAGTCTTGATATAAAATGATTTAGTGCCGCCATGCAGCCTGCTAGCTTCTGCACATCTTTGACACTTTGAGGAGGGCCCATCTCTGTTATGGCTCAAATTTGCTTGGCGCTTGCTTCGATTCCGCGATGACTGACCAGGAATCCGAGTAGTTGTCCTGAAGGAACTCCGAATACACATGTGTTTGGATTCAATTTCCACCTCCATCTTTTTAGGTTTTCGAAGGTTTGCTTTAGGTCTTCAATTAGTGTATCCAGGTTCTTTGTCTTTACTACTACGTCATCCACATAAGCTTCTATGTTTTTGCTGATCTGATCATCGAGGCATGTTTAGATAGCTCTTTGGTAAGTCGCACCAGCATTTTTGAGTCCAAATGACATGGTTTTGTAGCACTAGGCACCGAATGGAGTGATAAAAGATGTCTTGCTCTGGTCGTGTTCCTTTAATGCAATCTGGTGATATCCTAAATAGCAATCAAGGAAGGATAATAGGGCAGATCCTGTTGTTAAATCCACTATCTGATCAATGCGTGGTAGCCCGAACGGATCTTTCGGACAGTGTTTGTTGAGATCTATGTAGTCGACACACATGTGCCACTCGTCCATATTCTTTTTCTGTACCAGAACTGGGTTTGCTAGCCAATCTAGATGGAGGATTTCTTTGATGAATTCGGCTGCCATTAGTTTTGTAATTTCCTTTTTAATTGCTGCCTTCTTGTCGAGAGAGAATCGTCGTAGTCATTGCTTCACAGGCTTGGAGCCTTCATTGATATCAATTCTGTGCTCAGCCAACTCTCTTGGGACCCCTGGCATGTCGGCCGGCTTCCAAACGAAGATATCTTTGTTGTCCCGAAGAAAGTTGGTGAGTGTGAGTTCCTATTTTACCGACAGGTGGGCGCTGGTGGGTGCTGTTTTTGAGGGATCACCGGTGCCCAGATCGATTTGCTTGACGTCGGCTTCTTTTGGTGGTGCTAGGATGCTGGGTTTTTTAGCCGGTATCTCTAGCTCATCTGGGCTCATTTCTGCTGCAACAGTGGTTATTTCTTTTCTTCCATCGTTTGCTTGTGCTTTTGCTGCAATTTGGATTGCCTGAACATCATAGTCAAATATGCGCTTCAAATCACTCCGAAGAGAGAGAACACCGGTAGGCCCTGACATCTTAAGCAACAGGTATGGATAATGCGGTATTGCCATGAATTTTGCTAGTGCTGGGCGCCCGAGGATTGCGTGATATGATGAATCGAAGTCCACGACTTCAAACTTGATGAACTCTGTACGGTAGTTCGATGGAGTCCCAAAAGTAACTGGTAGAGTGATTTGTCCAAGTGGCATTGCTGTCTTGCTGGGTACTATGCCATAAAAGGCATGCTTGTTGGTGTGATCATCCTGGCGAGTTGTAGTCCCATCTTCCTTAGAGTTTCTGAAAAAATGATGTTGAGTCCGGCTCCTCCGTCGATTAGTACTTTCATAACAATCATACCAGCAATGGTTGGATCTAGAACCAGTGGGTAATGGCCTGCATTTCCTACGCTGGTCCATTGGTCTTCTCTTGAAAATTGGATTGGATACTCTAACCAATTGAGATATCTTGGTGTAGCAGGTTCTGCTGCCATGATGGTTCGTAACGCTAGCTTTTCTTGATGTTTGCTTCTGGAATCTAGAACCTCGGCAAAGATTACTGCCACTGTCCCTCTGGATTTTTGGAATCCCTTGTCTTCATGGTTGTCTCCTTTTTTCTGATTCTCTTCTTTACTATTCCCTTTACTATCTTTCTTTGTGTATCTTTCGTTGAAGGTGTAGCAATTTCCGATGGTGTGCTTTCCATTGGGGTGCAAGATGCAACGCATGTTTTCAATGTCGTCATACCTTCTGGGTTTTGAAAATTTCTTTGATATGTCAGCCATTGCTACTGTGTTGTCTGGTCCACATTTTCTTTCCTGATGTTTGTTGTTTTGAGGATTTTACTTGTCTGGGTTGTCTCTATTATTTCTATCTGGGAATCTTTCTCGTGTCTTTTCCTCTACGGTAATCATCTTTTCCACTGTTTGTCTGAATTCTTCATTGTTTCTTGGATTTTCTTTGCAGAAGTCTTGAAATTGCCACCTAGCCATGATGCCGTGAGAGAAAGCTTCGATTACCTCTCGTTGTGTGATGTCATGTACTTGAGCTCGTAGTTCCCCAAATTGTCGATAGTAATTTCTGAGACTTTCACCTTCTTTCTGCTTGAGTCCTTTTAACTCTGCGTGGGTGATTGGGTGTGTAATAATACCCACGAAATTTTCACAGAAAGCTCTTTGCAAGTCCTCCCAATTTCTGATTGATCCTGGATTCAATTTGTCAAACCATTACAGTGGCATGGTTTCTAAGGCTATGGGAAAGAACAAGGTCTTGATGTCATCGTCTCCTCCGGCTAATTCAACCGATTGCGAGTAAATCCTGAGCCATTGCTTTGGTTCGGTCTTGCCATCATACTTGGAGTGGTTGGACGGCTTGAACTTGTGAGGTAGTCGTATTGAAGCAAGTTTGTTTGCAAAATAGGGGAATCTATCGTGCGTTCTGGCTTCTATGTATTCTGATTCAGCGTCCCTTCTTGCCAACTGTTGTCTTGGTGAGAGTAGTTTTGCATGGCAGTTCGAGTAGGTGCTTTGCTTCTGGCCTTTCTTGGTTGTTTGACTCGGTCGTTTTGACTATGATTTCTTCTACTTTCTCTGTTGTGGCTTTCACTTGGTCCAAGTCTCTCGAAGGCGGACTTCCTTTGATTTTGATCTTCCTGTTCATGAGATGTTGCCCTTCCGTCGTGTGTCCTAAGGACTGTTGATCGAAGGAAGTCCTGGAGCTATTCTTGTTTTTCATTAGGATATGAAGTCGCCCTGAGTTCTTGTAGTGCTTCTCGGATCTTATCGTAGGGTGTATTCGCTACTCGTCTTTCTTCGACCTCTCGCTCTGATTTTCTTCTATTGTACTCAGCTAGGTCTGACTCATATTTGATCCAAGTGTCCTTTCGCTGCTTAGCACGGCGTTGACGTCCTTGTTTCAATTTGTTTTTTCTCTCTCTGGCTTGCCTCTGACTCTCAGTCTCACCATCGTGCCCCTGGATAAATAGTGATATGTTGGATTTGGATTCATCTGAAGACCTAACATCGGGTGCTTCTAGGGGACCAATGGTGATCGAGGATGGTGAATCATGAATACTTCTCTAGCGTGAGTTGTTCTGTCATCGTCTTTGGTTTCCGTACTTCTAGAGTTGTTGATAACTTCAGTAGAGGCTTCAAGGTCACAGATCGAGTCTTCTTCTTGGTAGGGTAGAGCTGTTGTTGTCATGTTGTCGACTAGTTGAGTGCCGTTATCCTCATGAACGGAACCCGGCCAGTGGATGATGCAGTCTTAAGATGTTATAGTTAAGACGAGACCTTCCTGGGCTCCTTTTAGTGGCATTCTAAGCACCGGATTGGTGGATCCTTCGGGCCATGTTCGATAAGATGTTGCCATGTTGTGGAGTCTGAACAGAAGAGGACCTGACTTCTTTAAGATACTCTGAGTGTACTCCGAGTAGTATTCTTGATAGGTTGATGTCATGTTCTGGAGCTTTGTCAGAAAAGAACTCGGTTTTCCGAAAGAACTCGGATAAGGCTCCATCTCGGAAGCGGAACCTGAGTTTGAATCGGATGCGCGAAGTCATGAAATCTGAGTCGGATTGGACATCACGAGCTACGCGAATCTTTCGGCAAGCTGATCTGTCGTTGTCGCCGAAGTGAAAAAGTCCCGATGATGATCTGAATCTTCGAGGAGACGGTTTTGGAGTTTGCCGTCATCGCCTGCCTCGCAGATCCACGAACCGAAGATGAAGGTTGATCCCTTTGAGAAGATCATGTTGTCGAGGTCCATTGAGCTCTCGGATGCAAAGTCGTCGAAAGCCCCTACCTAGCGCGCCACCTGTCGATGTTTGACCACCGATAGCCTGCCACGGGGGTCCCCGGGGTAGTATTGTTCGGGCTTCAGCGTATGCAGAACTCGACGGTTAACGCAAGAGACAGTCGATTTATCCTGGTTCGGACCCTCGATCTTTGATCGAGTAATAGCCCTACGTCCAGTCGACGTTAGCCTTTGCGTTGGATTGATTGTAAAGTGTTGTGTCGTACAATTGTCCTCTGAACCCCGATCCAAGGAGCCCTACCCTCCTTTATATAGTTAGGAGGCCAGAGTCTTAGTCGGTTTACAATGAAAGTTCCTAGTAGGATTACAGAATAATACTACTACTAAGATTACATGGGAAGAATCCTAGTTAGACCAGTTCTCCCTTCCTTGTGGGGTATCCCGTGGGTCCTGCACTGACAGTCCCTGCATTCTATAGTTGCATGCCCAAGAGAGGGACATCTGGAGCATTTACCTCTCATGCACCTCAGGAAGTCTTTGTTGGGGTGGGAGCGTGTGGATGTGACCTTGGTGGTTGAGGGCCTTGAAGTTGGTGGCTCCTTGTATTTGGGGAGTCACCACCAGTGCTTCGGGCAAACCTTGGACAACCTAGCTTCTTCTTCTACCATGAGAGGCATGCAGACTTGCTCCGACATCCTCCTTGAGCAATGAATGCGCCCCAACGACGTGCAGGCTCAACCCGGCAGTCTGCTTGAGCGACCCACCTCGGGAAGGAGCTCCGCCTTCAATATGGGGCGCAACAGCCTCTCGAGGATGAACTGAATGTCTAGTGGCCAGTGCAATGGTAGTTGGCGACATTGTTGCATATCTGAGGCAAGACTTTGTGGATGGATTTCTATTGGAGTAGTAACTCTTTGCATGAGGGGCGTTGAGGGGGCAGGAGAAACTCACTCGCTTACGGGCCCTACCATCCGCCTGGTCCATCGTGTAGGCAGTAGGAGCAAACGCTCTGAGGAGTAAATGCGCCCCCATGATGATGGATTTGAGGCCGGGGCGTCGGGGCGGCGCCATGCGGGTCACCGGGCTTGCACAGTGGAGGATGGGCTCGATCTATCGCTATGGGGCACCACTGGCTAGGAGAGTTGGGTGTGTGGGTGGTCGTGGGATGGGGAGCGCGCTCTAGCGGGCGGCGATGGCGAAGGGGGCGTGGCCGCGCCAGCAGATCTAGGCTTGCCCACTGTGGGGGCGAAGGGAGGGGTTGGGGTCAAGGTTGTAGCTAGAGAGCGTAAAGGCTCCATTTTATGTACGGTTGTCCAACTCTTTGGATTGTTTTCAGAATCTTTTGGAAGCCAGAATAGCATCCAATATACCTCTCTTCGTGGAAATTTTCCAAGTGGCGGCTTAGTGTATTTGGAAGGAGCGAAATGCACTGATTTTTGAAGGGAAACCCCCTAGTCTTGTGGACTAGAAAGTGGCTTTTCGGCATGATGTTTGTCTTCACCTCTACAGAATCAAGCCCGGTCTTCATACTGCTATCAGAACTTGGCTCAACAATATTTTAGTGCATAGGTGTTTCTGTTTTCTTCTTTGGCCTTTCGGCTTTTCTTTTTTCTCCATTTCTCTCTTGTTTCTTCTTATTTCCTTGTGTGCGTTTCTGTGAGTGGATGTGGGGTGCCTGTTCGGATGTAAGTTATGTTGCTTAATTGAGTTGCCGGGGGCTTTGCCCCATGGTTCTATTTCAAAAAAATGGCGGCTAAATCTCCCTGTGGCGGCGTTTGTTCCTTTTCATCGACAACGAGTACATACTAATGATGAAAATACTACGATCCTTATCAGAGCGTACAGTGGCCAGCATGATATCACTCGCCTAGGTGTGAGGTGAGGGATGTTACGAAACGGTGTCTCTCAACAGACACCCGTTCGGTGATCTTATCAACGACGCCATGAACAGAAACCTGTTCACGAAGTGATCTCATCCATCAATTATAAGATTAGTGGATAGGATTAGATAATTAGTTTTACTCCAAAGGACATGTCCTTTGGGAACAGTCGTGTCCCTTCGTGACACCCTTCACTTGTATAAATATATTTCAGAGATCAATGAAAATGATAGTTCTTCCAAAATCTCGTTCATTTGCATTCACGCTTTAACACGTTATCACGCACTTTCGCTCTCCACCGAGTGAATCACGATCGCAAATTGGCATTTACTCGAGAAGGATGTTGTTCTTTCGGAGATGGGCCTACAAGCAGATCCCTGGAGAAATTTCATTCCAGTGCTACTCAACGCCAAAGATAGAGAACAAGCACGAAGAAGTTCACGCTGGTCCTCGCTGCAAGATCGCCTGCGTTCTCAGTTCTCAATCATCAGCGTTCTGCACAAAAACAAAGATCCAGACGTCTCCTTCGCATGAAGAACATCTTCGGAGGAAGAAGAATCACGGTAAAACCATCATCGTTTACCTCTTGCTTTTCTGCGCCGCCCTTCGCAAGCGGACCGATCCACGCTACACGGTGGTTGTCGTGGCTTGGAGTGACGGCTGTCCCACACGGCGTCCCTCTTCGAAGCACGCAACTGCACGCCCATGGCAAGCCTGGCGGCGGTTGGCGTCTTCAGATCAACCCCAGCAGCGTCCATGCTTCAGGATGGCGAGCCCGCGTCTGGCCAGCAGCGCCGCCTGCGGTTGGCAACTCCAAGGCCAGGCGCCCTTCGCGCCGTGGCCCCGCGCCTGTGGCCTCGCGCCGCGGCCGGCGACCACCGCAGCGGCACGGACAGAACCGCCCGCGTGGCCTTGTGCCCGTTGCAGGCATCCTCGTCCTCGCGGTACTGGCCCCCGTGGCCGTGCACGCACGCAAGCCCCGCACTCGCGACCGTCCTGCGGCCGACGTCAGCGACCTCGCGTCGCGGCCGGCAACCCCAGCGCGACTCCGAGCTCGCGGCTGGCGACGGCGGCATCGTGTACCCCGGCTGCGGTTCTTGGCTGGGCCCTGGCATGCGGCGGTGACCGGCACAATGACACCTGCGCGAGCCGAATACTCGGTGGCGCGGCCGAGAGGCGGAGCGCCCGAGCGGCGTGTTTCCCACAGGAAACTGCCCGTGGATGGATAAGGTTGTGCATTTTGCACAAAACCCTCCTTATTTCCTGTGAATTATATGATAATCCAAATGGATTATTAATGTGTTCCAGATTAATGTTTTAACCATCAGGTTTGAACAAAAATACAGCGTATTACATTTCTTCACGTAAATGCTCATTTTAGACTCTGTTTAAAATGAATCGTGATGCACAATATTTACCTCATGTAAATAAATAAATATTTTTGAGACCCATGTGTCATCAAGAACTGCATCATGATATGTACTGCTACAGATGAATTTACTACTATAAATTCGCTTTCCAGATCCTATGTTTTCTGGAATTTTTAGTACTGTTCAAAGCGTTTGTCTAAATTAGCAAACCCAATAAACATGTGCTATTAACATTGCATGTTCAAAGTGTTTATCCAAATTGGCAAACCTAATAAACATGTAGTATAATCATTACATTGTTCAAAGTGTTTGTCCAAAATGGCAAACCCAATAAACATGTAGTATTACTATCATGACTTTATTATTGTAATTACTTTGTTATTTGCAATTTTCATTTTATGTTAAGCCCATTTATGCTTTATTTAAAGCTAGCGCTTACATTTTTAATGCAAAATCCATTAAGTGTATTACCTCATTATTTGTATAACACAAATGTTCCACATTGTATGTTGGCCATACACAAGGTAGCGCCATAGTTGCTACTGCGGAATCTACACTAAGTCCACAACTTAGTGACTATCCTCAACGTGCGTACCCAATTCGTTTGTAGATTAACTAAGGTCTACATCAGTCTTTTGATGATTACCTTAAAATGTGTTTATACAAATTGCATACACTACTTGGCATCTACTGTTCAACAGACTATGTCCATATTATTAGAGGTCTACATTTTTATAATGACTACCTCTAATGTGTTAGCATAAATGAGGTTTACACTATTAGTGAGATAGATCTTGTCTCCTATTTATTTTGTATTAATTAATACAACATCACCATAGCAATTTTAAATTTACCCTTAGCGTAAATTCAGAAAATCTATGGTTTAAACCTTGTTAGAATAACAGCCAGCAAAGAGTTTGATCTCTTGCTCTTGATGGTCACCATTATCTAACATGGTCAATAGACGTAATGTTAAACTTGATGTTCTATGGATTCATGGCAATATTTGATGCTCCTCATAAGAGAGTATCACCACTTATGATCAATTTAAATACGGAGTTTTATTTAAATAAAGCACCATATATATCCAGGTCACACGTATGCGTATCTCAATGGGTGCAAATCGAAGCACTATATGGCTAGCTTTCAATAAGTGATACGAACAACACACGGCAGTCATTCTGCCTAATGCCAACTTTGATTGGCCACAACTTTATCTCTAGGATCTTAAGTTCACTTCAGAATATAATTATATTGTTCCAAAATATCCCCTAACATTGCGTTTTCGCGAAAGCACACAACTTACCAAATGTATTCTAGATTAATTCCTACATTACTTCAGGTCTAAGTGTATGATAAACTCTTATCGAGGAATCATCATTAGCATTATAGTGATGCTCTATCATCTGAAGTACATTGAATTTCCAGAATCATTACAAGTTCGATGCCATGTAGTAATGCGATCCATAGAACTTTAATGGTAAGATTTAATGCAAAAAGAAGTAGCAGCCCAGTGCATTCTTTAGGGTCAAGACATTTCCCAAATATGACAGAACCATATTTTGTCCCAATTATGTATGTTACAGCCACACAACTTGAAAATGTCATGCCTTCAAACATTTAATTGATCAGTATTACAAATCCATTGGACATAAATATCTGGCTCAACAATAAAAATATGAAGCACGCTTCTATCTTCAACTTGACACAACCAGGAAGGCCAGTTGTTCATAACAAGTTTCATGAAGAAACCAAGTAGCAACTAAACACTTAATTAATAAGTGGGTCTTATGAGCATGGAGAGCACGATCATCGAATTTACTTCGCTTGATCCATTTTGGGGACCAAAATTTGTCTCCCATTTACAAACATACCTAGTTTCTACGCTCCATTTTGGTGTTGTAATATAAAATATTGTCATCAATTTCAATTGAATATCACAATAATGTGCCATCACATTTGATATTCCATTAATTAACTTGTATGAAATATATATATCTGCAAAGAATGTCATTATATTCTTCATGCTATATATAGACCTATATGGGAGTAAATCCAAATGCAAAGAGGAATTTTGCCTAGTGGATAGTTGCACCACAAACTCTATATATAGAGAAGCAAAATATTCCTAAACTTTTACATAGAGACAAGAAAATATTTTGTTAATCGCTTGACGCGATGTCATGATAGTGGACTTTGGTCATGCTACTATCATACTCCTTGTTGGTACTCAAATAATAATCATGAATCCATTCTTGTATTCTGATTCCAAAATATACCCAATTAAAATTATAGAGATATCCGTCAATGTGGTTTTCATATGGAAACCCCAAGATGACAACTAAGAGGAGTATTTTTCTCTTAACAATGGATATGGCAATACTTAAACAAAACATCCTCAGTTGGATTTGACTACATATACATAACATGTATCTAATGTTGCGTACAAATAATTCTCTCTCTTGATGTCAACATGACTTGGCACATTTGCCTTGGTTATTCAACTATAGAGATAACTTGAGAATTATTATCAATTCTATTGGTCATAGCATCAATATGAGCCACTACATTTCTTGAAGAAATTTAAGAACATACATGTGACTCTATTTACCATTTTATGGACCATAAAGATACTATGTAATGCATATTTATGCATCCATAATATAGTCCTAGGTGTGTCTCTTAGTCATGAGAACCATCACTATACCAAACTCATTGCTCGAAATCTTCAATTTAGAGCAAATTATCCTGGACGCGGGATCAAATCCATTTTATATGGAACAGTTTGGTTTTTGGGTACTATATATCAAGTACCTTATGTCCATACCAATAATGGTTTTATTGAGTCTCTTATTGAGAATCAAATTGCATGACATATTAAAATAGAATTGTAATTTATCAGAACTAAGTTGTTTTCATGCGGCCTTACACACCGCATCATTAATTCAAATTCATCAAGCTGCACTTATACAACTCCCTCCGTTGCAGTATGTACGTGAAGCTTTGACCGCAGCCAAACATTTCCCATCTACGCATCGAGTATGTTTTCACATACCCATATCACCAGCCCAACATACCAATGGGCATTAGGGATCCCAAGAGATAACTCTGCAGAGGATTTATAAATTGCCCGTATGTTGATCATATTTGAGGATAATTCCAGGCATTAGGGGGAGATTTATACCACATTAAGAATGCCAGGAATCAAAAGAGCAATCCTCACATCCACGTATCAAAAATTCTAAACCTAATTGTTTAGAATATCTTATATTTGCATCATATTACAAAGAATCTGCTAGAAACATTTACTGATAATAAGGGTGTCACAAAATCCTCTTATCCTACTTATAATGCACCCGAAAGAATGGAGGTACCAATTAAAACCATTCAACTCCCACTTCCAAAGAAGAGGGGGAGAAGTACGGCTGCTCCTAAGGATAATGCTCCAAGTAAGCGTTCGAGGATATCGAGGACAATATCATCCAAATCAGTAAATCCAAACCAACCTCAAGTTGGTAGACACCCAAAATGGATGAGCATCCAAAACCCGGATCAAAATCCACCCAGATCAATGGTGCACCCAAATTCTGATCCTAGGACATTAGAACACCCTGACTCCATATAGAAAATGACTCGGAGTCCAAAAGGGTTAACATTTTCACATGCTATATTGATTTCAAGAACTGAATCAATCATTTAAAGACTACAAATTGTCGCGGCATATACTCCTCAAATATTGCCTTTTTACCTTACTGGATCCAGACCAAAAGTCCCAGGCAGAGTGTCTTCACACTCAAATTTGGTCAAACTAAAAGGTGGCAATTAAGGAGATTGCTCTTGTTCAATGATGAGAAGTATTACCACGGTAATATCTTCCCTCACAGTGTTTCTTTTCAGAAGCAAGGTGGTGAACAATGAGAGCTTGTAGCATATGGTTTCACGCAGAGATCCAGCATAGCATACCCCATGGTATGTGTGAAAATAAAGTTTTCCAAATTCAATAATTGGCGGATCAAATGAATTTGATAGATTCGGACGTATAAGTCCCAATGGACTTCATATTCTGAATCCAAATACAAATCGCAACATACATTGTGTATAATTAAGCATGATTGCACATATTGGTTATTTTGATATCATCATGATACGGAAATAATTATGCAATCATTTGAGATACAATTTCCAGCATGTGGATTCGAGATGGAGGATTTTGGCAAGACCAAATATTACCTAGGCTTACAACTTGAGCACCATCCTTCAGGGATTTTAGTGCATCAATCAGCCTATATCAAAAAAATATTGAAGAAATTTAATATGGACAAATCATATCATAACAAAACCTCGATGGTTGTTCGTTCTTTAGAAATAGAGAAATATCTATTTAGACCACGAGATTTTGGAGAAATGATATTGGGACCGAGGTTCCATATCTTAGTATCATTGGAGCACTTATGTATCTTGCAAATTGCACCAGGCCTGATATCGCATTTGCAGTGAACATACTAGTTAGACATAGTGCAAATCCAACTCACCGTCATTAGAAGGGAGCGAAGCATATCCTCAGATATCTTAGTGGCACAAAGGATCTTGGTTTATTCTTTAAAAGAAATCATGATCCCAATATGATTGGATACACGGATGCTGGTTACTTATCTGGTCCCCATCCCAAACTGAATTTGTATTCTTACATAGAGGTATAGCTATTTCATGAAGTCTTCTAAACAGACTCTGACGGTGACCTCTACTAATCATTCTGAAATTATTGCTCTATACAAGGCATCACGAGAATGTGTATGGCTTCGCAGAATGATTAACCACATACAACAGTCATGTGGTATTGGTTCAATTGAATCACCTACAATTATCTATGAAGATAATTCCGCTTGTGTTACACAGATGCAAATAGGTTACATAAAGAACAATATTACTAAGTATATTGTTCCTAAACTGTTTTATCCCCATGAATTACAAGAAAACGGGGAAATAAACATCTTGCAAATCCAGCCATGTGATAATCTCGCTGACCTATTTACTAAGTCCTTACCAACTTCTATGTTTCAAAAATTGGTACATGGAATTGGTATGCGACGACTTCGAGATTTGTCAGAATCAGGGGGAGGCATCTCCTAAATGTTGACCTGTACCAGCATCATATTATACTCTTTTCTTTCACAAGTTTTACCTACAAGGTTTCTTATCAAAGTTTTTAATGAGGTAATATTAACATAAGCATGTGTCATATTTTCTATTTTCCCCACTGGGGTTTTTGTGGGAAATATCAAAGACACATATTACCCTCACAACTCATTCATGGTTTTTTCCTGAGAAGATTTTTCATGTGAGTTATCCAAGAGGCAATACCAATAATATGTCGTCATATTTTCTCCTAATTTTTCCACTGGGTTTTTACAGGAGTTTTAGCGATATATCACTTTATATTGCTCCTCATATTTTTCCTAAAAAGGTTTTTGGAGGAGTTATCTTTATGTCGTATCTTCAATATTTTGGGTTTTTAATGGGATACCAATGACATAGTGGTTTACTTAAATCATAAATAAATATGCTATTTTCTCCTTATTTTTCAATAAGGTTTAAAGGAGTTTTTATGGCATATCATATATTCCTCAGATTTTTTCCATAGGGTTTTTCGAGGAATTTCAGCTTACAGCTGCATTAATCTCAAGGAAGATTCGATCAAGGAGAGTGTTACGAAACAGTGTCTCTCAATAGACACCCCTTCGGTGATCTCATCAACAACACCATGAACAGACACCTGTTCACGAAGTGATCTCATCCATCAACTACAAGATTAGTGGATAGGATTATATAATTAGTTTTACTTCAAAGGGCATGTCTTTTGAGAACAGTCGTGTCCCTTCGTGACACCCCTTCATTTGTATAAATATATTTCAGAGATCAATGAAAATGATAGTTCTTCCAAAATCTTGTTTATTTACATTCACGCTTTAACAAGGGTATATTCTGGGTAGATTTGCTCCTGTTAGAAGCTTAACATTCCACAAAAACACCTTTTGTGACCGTGCATTCAGCAAGAATGTGTTTTATGGACTCCCTTTCAACTGCGCATAAATCACAGAAAGCAGTTGGCTTAATTTGGCGCTGATTAACAATATCCTTCGCTAGAATGAATTCATGGAGAACCCTACACCAAAAAAACCTTAGCTTTTGGGGGACACACTAAGCTTCCAAATTCTCTTCCATGAATCATCTCCTGATCCTCCCGGCATCAACTCATCACCACAAATACGCGTTGCATCCAACTTTCGGTAAGCTGACTTCACTGAATGATCGTCATGTTTCTCCGGCTCCAAAGCCCACCAATCATCACCCTGTGTCCCATTTTACATGGAGACGGGGATGATCGGCCGCGCCATTTTGCTGCAGCAGAAGAGCAGCCTCGTCGAAGCAAGGAACGCCAGCCTAAGCACGACGTCTAGAAGATATACATCCCAGCAACCTCGGCTCGTCATTAGCGCCACAAGCGGCGGCGCCAAAGGAGAGGAGCGCCCCTGGAGCCGGCCACAGCCAGCTCTGCATCGAGGCAGTTGCAACAGGCGCCGGAAAGGCCGAGATGTACCTAGATGGACGAGCACGTACGGGAAGGCGCCCCGGGTAGCTTTCTTAACTGGTCTTTCTTAGCCCTTGTTTAGTTCCACCCTAAAATCTCAAAAAGTGCTACAGTATCTGTCACATCGAATGTTTGCGGCCCGTGCATGGACCATTAAATGTAGACGGAAAAAAAAACTAATTGCACAGTTTGGTGGGAAATTGCGAGACGAACGTTTTGAGCCTAATTAGTCCATGTTTGAACAATAATTGCCAAATAAAAACGAAGGTGCTACAGTAGCCCCAAATTCCAACTTCCTGGAACTAAACAAGGGCTTAATCTGCCTGATCCTATTTGTACGATTTCCGTTATCATCAATGGAAATGAGGAGTGCCTCGTCTCAACACAGAAAAAAAAATTTCATTCTTAACTGGGTGTGTTAAGAATGCCTAATCGAGCAATTCATCCATCAATTGGCAGGTGATATATTCATTTTGATCCAAAGGATATATAAATAACAAACCAACAAACCAGCAGAGGAATGTGTATGACATCAGACATGAGTTGCACGGGCCAAACCAAGTAGTACTTGTTTGCCAATAGCAGCTAATTCTCACGACTGAGTTTGCAAAGCGCAAGAATGGAAGGCAGTCGGTACCACTCTACACACGACATCATTCAGACAGAAATTCGAATGTATATTCTAGTCATCAGAGCAGCAAACCAGAGCAGTACATAAGAGTATATTTCTTTTTGCCAAAACGAAAAGGCAAATTAAATGTCAATTTCTATGAGATATTTAGTTGCAAAATATAAGAGACATAGTTGTTTTTTAGGGGGGGGGGGGGGGGGGGGGGGGGGAAAGACCAGGCATCATTCTTCTATAACAAGCCATCACAAGTGTTTCTCTCACGGGAGATAAACAGGACAACAATTCCTACGGCCCAAGAGGAGACAATGACACTAATCCACTTGGAACAGAATTCTACAGCCAGTGAACTGAATGAAATATGTATTCTTGTTTCTCGATTGTATACCAAGAACAACCAATTAAGCAATTCATCCATCAATTGAGTATATATTCATTTCGATCAAAAGGATATAAATAATCAACCAAAAAAGAACAGAAGAATGTAGATGACAGAGTTGCATGACTGATAATAGCTAAATCACTAGTGACTGAGTCTACAGAACACTAGAATGAAAGGCAGCTGAGAAAATGGGACTTGACACAAGACAATGGCAGTATTCAGACATACACTCTGTGTTTCAAAAGAAACTCAAGGGTGCAATGCGGTGACACAAGACTGTACACAATGCGGTGACACAAGACTTGACAAAAGAAACTCAATGAAAGGCAGCTGAGAAAAATGGGACTTGACACAAGACTGTACACGCGGTGACACACCCATATCCTTGTCCGTCTTGACCGTGACCAGCCCATTCGCACTGTTCTTATGCACCACTCTAAGATGGTTGGCAATACCAAATGCACCACCGGCCTTACCATTTTCTCTTGCGATCAGCATTAGCTCTCCTCCATGCGAGCTCTTGACAAGCCAAAATTTCTCACCAAAGATTGTCTCACCGTATCCAATGATGAGAATACTAAGTTGGTTCTCAAGCCTCCTCATCTCCTCGAGACTGTAGTTGTGCCCATCAAGGACTTTGCCTACCTACAAACAAGTAAAAAGGGAATGTTCTTATAATTTAATCTCATGTAGTGTATTCTTGTTTCTCAATTAGGTATATTAATCAACCAGCAAAAGAACAGAAGAATGTAGATGACAGAGTTGCACAGGGCAAACAAATACATGTGTGACAACTGATAATAGCTAAATCACTAGTGACTGAGTCCGCAAAACACTAGAATGAAAGACAGCTGAGCAAATGGGACTTAACACAAGAAAATAGCAGTCAGACATACACTCTGTGTTTCAAAAGAAACTAAGGGTACAAGCAAAGATTCAAATTCAGATACTAGAATACATTCTACTAGTTAGAAATAAATCAGTAGCATGCTCTTTCAATCAATGTCTTATTACCCCAGAATATTGATAGTCCAGGAAGCTCTCATCAACACCGACAGTTGCCGCAACCGGGCCGGATGCAACTAACATCTTAAGGGCAATCTCATTTAGTCCTTGAAATGTTTCATAGCCATCAATAGTAACCCCAAACGCCTGAAGAGTATGAACACAGAATTATGAGAATATGCTACAATTCTACAAAGACCCCAACACATAAAAGAGCATTAAGTATTTACTGTGATACGTTTAGCCGGGCATTGCACCCCGACATACGGGTAATCTTTCTCAAGGAGTTGACCTCCATTTTTGACGACATAGTCCAAACCCTCCCCAATCGAACCCCCGTCACATCCATAGTTCCTGAGGTCGTTGGCATCAATCAGGTGCTGTTCAGACAGCTTTAGAAGCTTCTTGGTTGAGAAAAAATTGGCAGCCTCGATCAAGGCGGTGCAGCTAAAAGCCCAACAGCCACCTAAACAACAAATTTGGGGCTTAGGACAAATTAAATAGCCAAGATTTAAAATTATCTCAAAAAAGCATCAGAAGATCTCAATAGACAACAAATTATTACTCAACTAGTGACTTCTAATATGCATAGCCTGTAGATTTTACATATTAAATAATTTGGAAGCAAAAAATAGAAGAATCAACAAGAACGACATACATATATGACTAGCTGACTACGAAGAGCAGCACCGGCCAGAGGCAAGCAAAAGCAACAGGCCAACGACTGGAGTACTGCTCGACTGCTGGTAGGTGCCGGTGCCGCAGCCAGGGCTGGTTATTGTGGAGTGCGGATGCCGCGACCCGGACTCTCAGAGTTGGGGAGACGAGAACGCAGAGGACAGGGAAGGCGGATGGCTTGCGAACGCAGAGGACAGAGAAGACTGGTGGCCTGTGGCTGCGGAGGTGGAGTTGCGATCTTGCGGAAACCAGCGCCAGGGCTAAAGATTATGGGCTATTGGGCTGTAAATAGCATATGGACTTAAAAAAATTAGAGGCAAGGGGGCGGCCATGGCCCACTATGGCCCCCATGTAGCTCCGCCGGTAGCTGCTGTACAATTACTACTACTGCAGTACTTATTCATTGTAAAAACTAAACGAGTAAAGTTAGAAATGGCAGTACCACAATTGCCTTGGTCTTGAACAGGGGTGACTGCTCCAAATTTATTCCAGTCAACATAGACCGGCAGCCTGTCAGGACCAATTGGTCCAATAGAACCAAGTGGAACTGCTTTGGTGCCTGTAAGGGGAGGACGAAAAACACATATTTTAAGTAATGATAAGAAGCAAACCTTACAAGCCATTTATGACATACAATTCCAAATAAACTAGAATCGTAGAAAAATGCAGCATATCCTTGTGCAATTGAATATAGTATGATATCTAATCATTTTCGCAAGTATAGGGTTATAGTGAATAACAAGCTAATGTGAGCATGCAGTTTGGAAAGAAACATGATATAGCCTCCTAATGAAAAATGAAAAATGCATTTCTGTAAGTCTATGTGTAATGATAAACTTGTGAATCATCAACACGAAACCTGAACCAAGATTTTAAATAGCCGGCTATGCCATTTAGCTTTCTGTGTCCGAAAATAGGCTATAGCCGGCTATAGCGGGCTATAGCGGCAGCTAAGGGCTAACTTGTACATAGAAAAACTTAGCTAAATCCTTCTCAAACAGCTATAGTCGGAGATAGCGAAAGCTATAGCCGGAGATTTAAAACCTTGACCTGAACTCATCTACAAATCAGTTAAGAAAGTGCCAAAGCCCAATCCCTTTTATTCTATTTTCTTCTGAAGAGAAATAAGAAATGGCTTAATGTGGCTATGGTCCTACTGAAATGGAATTAAGATAAGGTCCCACTGAAATGATGAATGATGGACTAATGTGGTTACAGAAATGGACAATTGGAGGGTAAGGGTTCTAGTATCCCGTGCAGCTGTGCAGCACCAGTGCCACAGCAGTTCCTGTCTAAAAAATGTCGGGACCGCACTACCAACAGAGAACAAACAACAATCAAGCTGGGCCAGTACCTTTATCCTCTAATCTAATTTTTTTAGCTAATCCCGAGCATATATATATGGCCCAACATGGGGTTTCATTATGCCGCTACCCCCACGGCGCAAGCACGCAAGCAGCTTATCGATACAGGCAGCAAGGGCGGACGACTCGGAGCTCACGCAGGAAAAAAAGAAGAAGGGGTGGTCGCCGCCGGCACTGAGCACGAAAGTGCTACCGCGATGGGTCTAGGCTGCACTAGCTGATCTAGAAGTACTCTCCTTCGTAGATCCCTGAAAACTTTCCCATGTGATCTAGACGTTGGGGGTAGATCTCACCTGGGATCGTCGAGAACCTGGCAACCGGGCCACGGCCCTCCGCCGCTCGGTGCGCGATGCGGCGGCCCAGACCGAGAGCTGCTGCCTTGGCACCCTCACGGGCTGCTCTCGCCAAGCTCCTCCCAAGTGCAGCCATGCGGGATGAGGTGGGGCGTGCAGGGGCGGCGGCACGAGTACACGAGGTCGGGCGGGGTCGCAGATCCTAGGTCGCAGCCAGCCAGCCACTCGCAGAGGCCAACTGGATGTGAACGGGGCTAAACCGTAGCGGGCGGCTGGGGAGGGGAAACGGCGGCTGGAGGGAGGAGAGGGGTCTACCTTCTTGCTCGGCTTCGTTTTAGCCAATTTAGGGCCCCATTAAGAATGCAGGAATTTCACAGAATAATTCTAAAATCAATTTATTTTCACAGGAATGGAAATAGAAGTTTTCCGGCAATCCAAAGACAGCCTTATAACATCGCAAAAACCAATATCTACATTTAAAAAGACTGATTCAATATTTTAAAAAACATGGATCAATATTTTAAAAGATTATATTTAACATTCTATAAAACATTTATCAACATCTTGAAAATACTATATTACACGTTTTTTTTAAAACCTATATATCAATTTTGAAAGAGCGGATTCAACATTTTTCAAAACCTAAATCAACAACTTTGTAATATTAGTCTCAACTTTTTGGCATGACATCGGTTTCTTTTTCCTCGCTAAGCTAGTGACCCAGTTCAGGCTCAGGGCCACTCTGCATGCTCAGCGAATTATTCCCAAGCTAATGATCTAGACTTACACCACAAGTTGTTTAAGCTTTCGTCTTTGCTTCGTGTAAAAGGGTTACGCCTTCGTCCTCTCTTCATGTAAAAAAGAGAGCTTACCACACCTGCACTAGTAGAGAACAGACCTTTAATCCTCGGCCAAAATGGGCTCTAGTCCCGGAATTTTTTGCCCCCGGGACTAGAAATACCTTTAGTCCCGGTTGGTGGCTCCAACCGGGACTAAAGGTCCCTGCCCAACGGCTACTGCGCCAGACAGAGGTGGCAGGGACCTTTAGTCCCGGTTGGAGCCACCAACCGGGACTAAAGGTATACTTTTACTCCCGGTTTGTGGCTCCAACCGGGAGTAAAGGTCTACTCCCGGGTCGTGGCTGCGCCCGGGGTTGGAAAGTTACCTTTAGTCCCGATTGGATCTATCAACCGGGACTAAATGTTCTCCCTTTATAAATCGGCCGTCTCCTCCTTCCTCCCCGAGCCCGAGCTCAGCACATTTTGAAGCTCACTGCAGTAGTGTTCTTGCTTCCTCCCTCCCTCCATTGTTCCTCCATCCATTCTTCGATTCCTCCGTCGATTCTTCAGTTGTAAAGGTTACCAATCTCATACTCTCATTTTTTACCATTTTCTTATGCCATTTTATTCACTATATATATTTATGGTTCTTTATTGTGGTTTTTTTTTCATTTGTAAGCAATTTGAGCTCAAAATCACTTTAAGCTTGCATATTTACATGAAAGAAGGTTAAAGTATATATAAATATAAAGTTAGAAAATAGTTAGAAAATTATAGCAAATCCTTACTAGTTGAACTTGCGGACCGTGTTCAGGTCGGCGAGGATGTTCTCTGCCGAGCGGTAACGGACGTCAAGGAGGAGCTTTGATTCTACGAGGGAGAGCGATAACGGTCGTGGAAGACCGTGTTCCCTTCCTCGTAGAATCGGAGCTCTTCCTTGACCAAGTACGGTGCCGTCCGGTGGAGAAATCCTCGCCGAGCTGATCACGTAAGCAAGGTCAACTAGTACGGATGGTTATTTATTCACATGTCCCGATATCGTCGTAGTAGTCTGTCAATCACCGTACCTAAACGTAGTATATATAAATAAAAACTTAGAAAATAGTTAGAAAATTATAGAAAATCCGTACTAGTTGAACTTGCGGACCGTGTTCAGCTCGGCAAGCATGTTCTCTGTCGAGCGGTAACGGACATCAAGGAGGAGCTTTGATTCTACGAGGGAGAGCGACAACGGTCGTGGGAGACCGTGTTCCCTTCCTCATAGAATCGGAGCTCTTCCTTGACCAAGTACGGTGCTGTCCGGTGGAGAAATGCTCGCCGAGATGATCACGTAAGCAAGGTCAACTAGTACGGATGGTTATTTATTCACACGTCCCGATATCGTCGTAGTAGTCTGTTATGTGTGTACATTCCCATTCTTCTGTTAATTTGCGGAAATATCATATGAATTACTTACCTGCCGCAGTAAAAGACGAGAACACAATGACCATTAAAAATATCATTATTTAGAGATCTAGATAATTTTATAGTTTGTTAATTTTATTTGTTTATAAAAGAAGAAATTTATAGTGTATTAAAAAATGAGTATAGAGAGTAGATGGCAACTGCTTCCGGGTCCTCGGCCTCTCATGGGTTTCCAAAGCGACTTAGGCCGGGCCTTCCTCTCATTCCATGCGGCAAGTGTCGTGATGAGATGAAGATTGTGATGGAGTACCGAGTGAAGAAGGAGGGTCCCAACAAGGATCGTATCTTCTACAAGTGTCCGGATCGCAATGTGAGTTATTTTATCGTATTTAATGATTATGGTTAGTTTATACCTATTTTCATGATGGTTGTGATTAAAGTTCTAGTTTTTTGTTTTAATTTCAGTGGGATGGCAGTGGACGATGTTCAGGCTTCTACTGGGAGGAAGAGTATGTTGAACTCGTGCAAAAATATCTTGCACAACAGGCAGATACGGCGGCTAATGAGGCAGTGATCCAGTCGAAGAAGCCCAAAGATGTTGCACAATCGGGGGATCTGTCTGTTTTAGTTGAGATTGGTCGCGAAATCCTTGTGCTCCTGAAATGTATTTTAGCTTTAGTTCTTTTAGTGGTAGTTGGGATTGTCTACATTGTAGCGATGCTTTCATAAATTTGTATCTTTTGTGGTGGCACGCATGTTGTATAAATAATTAATTATGATCTAGGTTTTAATATGATATTTATGTCATGTAATGCAGATGAGCCGTCATTGGATGTATAATGCTGATCGCCGCTCACAAGAGTTCATTGACGGCGTGCATTCTTTATTACGTGCGGCCGAGACAAACAAACGCGACGGTTTCATGTGCTGCCCATGTGCCATATGTAAGAATACGGTGGAATATCCTTGCTCAAGGACTCTTCATTCACACTTGTTCAAGTCGGGTTTCATGCCAAACTATATTTGTTGGACAAAGCACGGAGAAACCGGTGTTGTAATGGAAGAAGATGAAGAAGAACAATGGGACGACAATGATATTATTCCTGATGGTGCGTGCTTCAATGATACTGCAATGGGAGAAGCTGAAGAAGAGGTAGTCGCAGAAGATGAGCCGGCTGATGATCTTTGTCAGGTCATTCGTGATGCACAAAGAGAATGTGAAAGTGAAAAGGAGAAGATCAAGTTCGAGCGGATGCTAGAAGATCACAAGAAATTGTTGTACCCAACTTGTGATGCAGGGCAGAAAAAGTTGGGAACCACACTAGAATTGCTGCAATGGAAGGCAAAGAATGGTGTATCTGACAAGGGATTTGGAGAGTTACTAAAAATCCAAAAGAAGATGCTTCCGAAGTACAATGAATTGCCCGCCACTACCTACGAAGCAAAACAAGTTGTCTGTCCTATGGGGCTAGAAATAGAGAAGATACATGCATGTCCTAATGACTGCATCCTATACCGTGGCAAAGAGTACGAGAAATTGGATGCATGCCCGGTATGCCATGCGTCGCGGTATAAGATCAGGCGAGATGACCCTGGTGATGTTGAGGGCGAACGTCCACGTAAGAAAATCCCTGCCAAGGTTATGTGGTATGCTCCTATAATACCACGCTTGAAACGTCTGTTCAGAAACAAAGAACATGCAAAATTGTTACGATGGCACAAAGAAGACCGTAAGGTAGACAATATGTTGAGACACCCTGCTGATGGGTCCCAGTGGAGAGCAATCGATAGAGAATTCCCGGAGTTTGCAAATGACGCAAGAAACTTAAGGTTTGCTTTAAGTACAGATGGTATCAATCCTTTTGGAGAGCAGAACAGTAGTCATAGCACTTGGCCTGTTACTCTAAGTATCTACAACATTCCTCCTTGGTTATGCATGAAGCGGAAGTTCATTATGATGCCTGTGCTCATCCAAGGCCCGAAGCAACCTGGCAATGACATCGATGTGTACCTGAGACCACTTATTGATGAACTTCTCATTTTGTGGAATAAAGAAGGTGTACGTGTGTGGGATGAGTACAAACAGGAACACTTTGATCTGCGAGCATTGTTGTTCGTAACAATCAATGATTGGCCTGCTCTAAGTAATCTTTCAGGACAGTCAAACAAGGGATATAATGCATGCACACACTGCTTCGGTGATATTAGAGGTGTATTCTTGAAAAAATGTCGAAAGGTCGTGTACCTTGGCCATCGTCGATTTCTTCCTGCAAATCACCCCGTAAGAAAGAAAGGTAAGCATTTTAAAGGGAAAGCAGACCACCTGACCAAGCCTCGCAACCGAACCGGTGAGGATGTACTCGATATGGTCAATGATGTGAAAGTCGTCTTTGGAAAAGGACATGGAAGCCAACCTATTCCGAAAGACGCTAACGGTCACGCACCCATGTGGAAGAAAAAGTCCATATTTTGGGACCTACCCTATTGGCAAGTCCTGGAGGTCCGTAGCTCGATCGACGTGATGCACCTGACGAAGAATCTTTGTGTGAACCTGCTAGGCTTTATGGGTGTGTATGGAAAGCCTAAGGACACATTTGAAGCACGACAGGACCTGCGTTGTTTGAGAGAAAGAGACAACCTGCATCCAGAGAAGACAGATGATGGACGCCATTACTTACGTCCTGCTAGCTACACTCTAAGCAAAGAGGAGAAGGAAATCATGTTTGAATGCTTAAACAACATCAAGGTACCATCTGGATTCTCCTCGAATATAAAGGGTATTATAAATGTGACAGAGAAGAAATTCTGTAACTTAAAGTCCCATGACTGTCACGTTCTCATGACGCAATTACTTCCAGTTGCATTAAGAGGAATTCTACCTCCAAATGTACGTCTAGCCACCGTAAAGCTATGTGCATTCCTCAATGCAATTTCTCAGAAGGCAATTGATCCAACTGATCTAGCTAAACTACAGAATGATGTGGTTCAATATCTCGTCAGCTTTGAGTTAGTGTTCCCTCCTTCCTTCTTTGATATTATGACACACCTCCTAGTTCACCTAGTCAAGGAGATTTTCACTCTCGGTCCTGTGTTCCTACACAACATGTTCCCCTTAGAGAGATTCATGGGAGTCCTAAAGAAATATGTTCACAACCGTGCTCGCCCAGAAGGAAGCATCGCCAAGGGCTATGGAACAGAAGAGGTCATTGAGTTCTGTGTTGACTTTATTCCCGACCTTGACTCGATTGGTGTTCCTGAATCGAGACATGAGGGGAGACTAAGCGGAAAGGGGACACTAGGGAGGAAAACATATATTGGTACGGATGATGATTATTTCAATAAAGCGCACTACACAGTTCTACAGAACTCCTCTTTGGTAGATCCGTATATTGAGACACACAAGGATCTCTTACGATCCGAGTTTCCAGGCAAGACTGAAGCTTGGATTACGCATAAGCACATGGAAACTTTCGGCGGTTGGTTGCGAAAAAAATGTCAAGGTGATGAGAGCATCCATGAGCAACTGTATTTATTGGCTATGCAACCATCATGGCATATCGTCACATACAAAGGGTACGAGATAAATGGGAACATATTCTACACAGTAGCCCAAGATAAAAGGAGTACCAACCAAAACAGTGGTGTCCGCATAGATGCCACAGACCCGAATGGGAATAAGCAGACATATTATGGACGCATAGATGAAATATGGGAACTAGAATATGCACCTACTTTGAAGATCCCATTGTTCAAGTGCCAATGGGTCAAGGTGACCGGAGGCGGAGTAACAGTAGACAACGAGTATGGAATGACAACAGTAGACCTTAGTAATATTGGGTACAAAGACGAACCATTCGTCCTTGCCAAGGATGTGAATCAGGTGTTCTATGTCAATGATATGTCTACCAAACCAAAAAGAGGGAAAAACGATAATGACTCAACCAAAGAGCCAAAGCGCCACATAGTTCTTTCAGGGAAAAGAGTCATCGTGGGAATTGAGGACAAGTCGGACATGTCAGAAGAATATGAAAAGGATGACCGAATTCCGCCCTTCAAAGTGAACAAAGACCCTAGCATCTTGGTAAATGATGAGGACACTCCATGGTTACGAAGCGATCATAACCAAGGGACATACGTAAAGAAGAAGTTCACTGCTGTGCCCACTTGATGATATAGTGATTTAATATAGTGTGTGTTTGAGATATTATGTAATAATTGTGAATTCAGATGTTTATTATGTCATATTTCAAATTAAATCAATGTTTGATTTGGTGGGATTTCTCTCTCAAAAAGGTAAATTAGGATACTGAGTGATGAAAAATTAAAATATTAACGTTAAAATGATGTGAAAACAAATTTCCTGTCCAAAACCAATAATTTTAATAATTTTAATTAAACACTACATTTTTGCATTAACGAAATAATAAATATTAGTTACATTATGTTTTATAATTCTAACAAAAAATAAAAAAAGTTAGGTTATCGATTTTTCCTATGTGCAATAAACAAAAATAAAATTCATATTTTTAACAAAATAATTTTATGCCTTTTATTTAATTTACTATGTATTTAATAAAAACTATTGCATTTCTATTGTATTTAACAAGACTATTGCTTAAAACAGGCGGGAAACGAAACTGCAGGCCACCTTTACTCCCGGGTGGGAAGCCCACCCGGGAGTAAAGGTGGGCTGCAGTTTCGTGGCCCGCCAAAAAAAGCCTTTACTCCCGGTGCGTGTTACCAACCGGGAGTAAAGGTATACCTTTACTCCCGGTTGGTAACACGCACCGGGAGTAAAGGAACCTTTACTCCCGGTTGGTAATACGCACCGGGAGTAAAGGGTTTTTACTCCCGGTTGGTGGCTGGCACCGGGAGTAATTCTCCTCTGCTATATAACCTCCAGCGCCTGGCAGATCGATCTGCTCGTCTTCTTCCTCGTCGAACACCGCCGCCCGGCCTCTTCTTCGACCTCGCGCCGCGTCCGTTCGCCTTCCGTGACACCGGCGCCGCCGTCTTCTTCCTCGTGCGGCCTCCACCGCGCGCGCCCGTGCCCCTCCTCCGCGCTTGCCCGTGGCCCTCCACCGCGCCCTCCTCCGCGCCCGAGGCCCTCCACCGCGCGTTGCCCCACCGCGCCGGCCCGAGGCCCTCCAGTACGTACACTGCCGAGCTTCGAGGTGATATATTCGTCGATCTCTTTGTACATTCGTCCGAGCCCTCCACTGCCGAGTTATAGATCACGTCGAAAACTACAACTTTGGTGTAAGCCATGTCAACGGTCGAGGTCGATTGAAAATTCCAAATTTTGAATCACAAAATCTATAGAAACTAAAAATGAATATTTGGAACTCTAAATGATTTTAAATAAAAATATATCTTAAGGCAAGTTTTGAATATTTGGAACTCTAAATGACAAGTATAATTAAGGATCACCAATGAAATTACTTTAGAAATTAATTAGATCGATGTAAATCCATGGCTTGTATAATAAACACGCTATATATTATTTGGAAACAACGCTACGAACCATCCGCTAATGATCCAGCCCATCAACCGCCATATATTCATCACTATATGATATGCCATTATTTCAAGATGCAGTTTCAATAGAAGAATTTTTTCTATCTTCATAGATCAATGTTTGTTAACGAAATTTTATCCAAATATATTCATGTAGGGTCTTTTTTTTGAAGGATTTGTTGTAGGATATATAATGGTCAAATAGGAACTCAATTTTGATACCCAGTTTATAAACTAAGCGTTTTTTAGTTTATCAAAAATATCACATGTTTCTTCATTTGTGAACTTTGAATATACAGATATAATATATTAATGTTGCTAAAGTAATATGAGCATTACATATTTTTTTCCGGGAAGACTATCTTCAAACTTTATATCATAGCATCAGAGATCGCCTGTAGAAGAAGAAAATAAATTCTTATCATTTCGGAAATAGTAATGGTTATATGAGCAATAAGACACGTATACTTACATTTCATAATGGCTTATACTTATATTATTAACATAGAATTTTCTCATATGATGAATGACTACATGGTTGATCACATGGTACATAGGATCACAACATCACGCACCGACACCGCCCCGGCCCGCCTCACGTCGTCGTCGTCGTCAGCACGCCAGCCCGCCTCACGTCATCGTCGTCAGCACACCGGCCACCGCGCCGACACGTATATATACGTCATTTGTATTCATATGCATTTCGTCCATACGTTTCTATGTATACGGCGGAGCACCGCCGCCCTCGTTCACCCATGTGTACAGACATATATACGGCGGAGTGGAGCACCGCCACTCTTGTCACACCGCCCTTTCTCGTGCCCTAATTCGCCCTAGTACCGACGTAGTTCGTCCTAGTGTGGCGAATTGCGTCCGTGATCGAGGGGCAAGATTTAATAATGCATATTGTTTGTAGATTTTACGCATGTAATAAGCAAAGATTTGACGTACTATATATTGGTTTTGTTTTTTGAAGCTAGATGGCCGACCCGAGAAATATGGATGAGGAGGAGTTGATGATGAATTTGATCAACACTGGCACTCAAGTTGCCGGCGATGATGGTGCTAAAAATAACGTGCAAGAGGATGTAGATGACGGGAGTCAGTACTTAGCTCTTGAACAAAATGAGCAACAACATATTGGCCAAGTATATATTTTTTATTATTAGCTATATATATATATTATCATATGTCTTATGTGTGCTCATGACATTAAAAATAATGTTTATGTTTTGTAGCCCTCTGGATCGACATCAACAACTACAACGAAGAGTAAAAATGTTCGAGGTCCCAAAAAGC
The DNA here is from genome assembly GCF_019320115.1 of Miscanthus floridulus. Lineage (NCBI taxonomy): Eukaryota > Viridiplantae > Streptophyta > Magnoliopsida > Poales > Poaceae > Miscanthus > Miscanthus floridulus. Next base: position 14,062,112 of record NC_089595.1, read on the forward strand.
CATTGGAGGGTCGCTTCATCATCTCGGAGTTCAATGTGGATACAGGAGAACCGGGGGGGCCGAATAAAATGAAATTTGTGCACCACTGTGGTTACCTTGTACGGGACCGGCTCCCGATTAGTACCCGTGAATGGAAGAAGAAGACCAATGCTCCTCATATCAGTTTTGTCTCCGATCGTGACAAGGCGTTAATTTGGAATGATGTCTTGGTACATTTCACGCTCCAAACAGATGATTATGATGATATAATAGATGGTGATGAATTGAAGGAGCGAGTTAGGGATTGGGCAATGAAGAAGATGGCCACCCAGTTTCAGACTTGGAAGAAACACCTATACACGACGTATGTCAAGAAGAACATAGCACCAGATTTTACTGTCCCAGGCCCGATCTCAAAGCAGAGGCCCTATTGGGATGAGTTTGTACAGTACAAGACTTCAGAAGAGGGTGTGAGTCGGGTGATAAAGAACCAACGTAATGCCCAACAGAAGACATACCACCATACCTTGGGATCAGGTGGCTACCCGACTGCCATTAAGAAGTGGAACAAAATGGAAGCAGACCTTCTTGCCAAGGGTATCAGACCAGAATCACTCGAGTGGGGAGAACGTGCAAAGAATTGGTTTTTCGCTCATGGGGGAACACTAGACCAGGAGACAGGGAAGTGCGTTTATGGCGCAAGACTGCAAGAAGCAGCAGAAAGATTGTTTTATGCTCAGAGAGCTGCTGCTAGTGGTGAGTTCAGGCCCAACAGAGAGAAGGATGAGCTGACATACGCCATCGGGACTATTGAACATGGTGGCCGAACTAGAGGCAAAGGAAGTGTCTCGTGGGAGCATGGATTCCCTCAGGACAGACCTTCCTACAGAAGTCGCCAGAGAAAGAAGGAAGAAGAGGCACACCGGCTCCAGAGGTTGGAGGAAGCGGTGCGTGAAGCACAGGAGCGGGAAAAAAACCTTGAAGCGAGAATGCAGGAGGAAATCAAAAGGCAAGTGCAAATAGCAGTGAGTGCAAGCAAGCAGGCATCAGAGCCAGGAATCAACATTAGCCAATCTGTTCAGTTGAAAAGCAGCTGCGCTTCCATGGAGATACCAAATCAAGGGGACACAGGACTGCGCTTCCCTGTGGATGACGTCACTGAACCTTGTACAACGTGTGAGCTACACATTCCGAAGGAGAATTCCACAATCAAGGTGGCTATCGGTCTTGTTAATCCTATCGACCGAACCAAGACACCAAGGATTCATGGGAATATAATCCAAGAAGGATATGCCACCATCTCGGTAGATAAAGCTGAAAAAGGTTTTAGTGATTTGCCTCTTGACATTCCTGGAGGTGATGGCGAGAAGACTCTAGGAGAAGCGGAGAAGACATTCATTCTATGGCGCAAGCGCTACATCATCATTCCAGGGATGTCGGCTCCACCTCCTTCTGAACTACCTCACCATAGGTACGTGCGGATGAAAACACTACATCATTAATTTGTATTGGCTTAAATAATTAACAATCTGCTCATAATAATATGTCATTCCTTTTTTTGTAGCAGATCCTCCCCCAACCTAAATCCAATTGTTCAATCGCCAGATCATCATAGTGCTCTGTACGATGACATTGTGTTGGAAGACGAGGCTGCATCCACACCCTCTCCAAGGAGGTCTCCAACGCCACAGCCGCCACCTCCAAGGAGGTCTCCAACGCCGCTGCCAACACCTCCAAGGAGGTCTCCAACGCCTCCCCCGCCCCCGCCTACCAAGAAGCCTAGCAAGAGGCCAGCCCCTCAAACGAAGAATCAGTCCCCGCCTGCAAAGAAAGCCACCGTGAAACCAAGGGCTATTCCCAAAATAATATCTGAAGAGAAGGAAGAAGGAACTGATGCATATAAAAAAGACATGTCTAGATTCTATGACAAACTTAAAATGAATCAAGAAGCAAGGAGAAACCCAGAGAAACCGTACTTCTTCGTAGCTCCGGATATTTTAAGAAAAAAGGTGACTTCTTACCAGCATCAACAGCGGGAATCTCGTAAGCCGTCCAAATCAACGTTATCAGACTATGACCGCACTCTCACCAAGTCAATTGAGGCGGCACAGAAAAAGAAGCGGGCAGGGAAAGGAGTTGCCCAACTCGGACAACAAGCGCACCAATCAATCCCCCCGCTAGTTGTTGGTAATGAATATGGTTCGAATTTAGGATTAATGCATCAGGCAAACATACCTCCGGATGTCGATTTGGATCACCTTGGTGAATTTCTTGATGAGACTGGTCTCGACCTTTACCAGATGTTTGGTGATGGAAAAATTGAGAGTGCGGCGGAGGTTGATATTTAGAAGAAAAAATTTGTACTAGGCCAGAGTCTATACAACCCTCAAGCCTTATCTGATCTGGGGACGCAAATGTACCTGCTAAACAAGTGGTACATGCAGGCGTCTACCAGTGGAGACTTCTGCGTTGGTGTCAGAATTAGAGACGAACATTGGTTCCGTGGCGATGATGTTATGTATGTTGACTTTGCAGAATTTCATCAACTATGCCACCTTACCTCTCTGGACAAAGTTATCATTAGCTGCTATTGCCTGTAAGTAATAATTCTTTCGATCTATTATTAAACTCATCATATGTGTGCATATGCATATAAATTATCCTAACAAGTACTATATATATGCAGATTTACAATGACAGAGCTCAGAAAGGAAGGCTGCAATGAAATTGGTTTTGTTGATCCCCATATAGTATTCAAAGACCCAATTACTCCAATGACTAATTGGAAGTCTGAGTCAGAGAGTAACATCATGAACTTCTTAGTGAACCAACGCCACAAGAAGGATATACTCTTTCCCTATAACTTCAAGTGAGTGTTAATCATGTCGATCATAGCCTTAATGGCTCATATGTTGATTCTAGTTAATTAATGAGTGTTATGCGTTATATCCTATAAACACATGCAGCAATCACTGGATATTGATGGACATCGATCTGGTGAAAAGTCACTTGATAATCTATGACTCGATGAGAAAACCACAACAAGACTACCAAGATATGATAGATATTATCCAGAGGTAATTTCGGGATCTCTAGCAACTATATATACACACAAACATGATGATTAACTATATCTGATGACGTGGCAAATTTTTTATTGGGCAGTGTTTGGAAAACCTTTATTGAGAAGCAACACATGGAAAAATGCAAAGCGCCACTGAATGTAATCCCATTGAAAGTAAGTCCCCTGAATCGCATCATCTTTATTAATTAAACATATAGCTTTCACCGGATCACCAGATTGGATGACAAATCTTTTTCTCGTAAAGTGGTGTCTGAGGCAGGAACAGGGGAACAACTACTGTGGTTACTATGTTTGCAAGTTTATCAAGGTGCTCTCCCAAAGAACTCCTACAGAGAGACTCAAAGTACGTTAAAAATACACTATATATTCATTTAATTATTATTATTGATTGTGTTACTATGTCTTTATATATATATATATATATATATGTACATATATTAATTTATTTTCCTTTAATTCAAACCTGTAGACTCGATGGTTGGAGGAAAAGGTCATACGGCAAGACCAAATCAAAGCAATTCAAGAGTCTATAGCCGGATTTTTTAATGAGCAGGTCATCGATTCCAAGGGCGAGTTCTACTTCGACCCAACACTGCCATTGAAGCCAAGCTAGAGGATGAGAAGAAACTTGTTATGTCACAACAACTATAATGCAATCTTTTGTAATATATGCATATGAAATAATATAATGTAAAATACACATATGCATGCATGCATGTAAATATATATATGATGCATGCATATATATATATATATATATATATATATTTCTATGCTTGAATTGTGTGATTTAATACGTTCATTGTGCTTGAACCGAAACATACTATATGCGCATATAAATGTATAATTAGCAGCGTACAATACGACTTCGAAAACCTATTTTGAAAAGAAAACAAAAAAATGAAAAGAAAAGAAAAAAGAAAAAAACCTTTAGTCCCGGTTCGTATTACCAACCGGGACTAAAGGTGCCGGCCATCGTGGCATGTCAGGAGGCACCTTTAGTCCCGGTTGGTGTTACCCACCGGGACTAAAGGTCCTCCTTTAGTCCCGGTTCCTGACCCGGGACTAAAGGACCCCCCCTTTAGTCCCGGATGCTTGCTCCCGGGTGGGGAACCGGGACTAGAGGGGGTTCCCCACCGGGAGTAAAGCTCGGTTCTCTACCAGTGCTGGTTACCCATACGACGAATTGTTCCCAAAAAAATGTTACACAAACAGAATTCTCTCTCGCATGTCCGATAAAACTTACATATGCCGACTGGTTAAAAAAAGAGAGCTTATTGTCTGAGTTCTATGGCAAACGCCGCTTCATGTTTCAGGAACGAATAGTGAAAACATCACAAAAACCTCCTTTTGAGCTGTAACCTGAATTCCTGAAAAGATGAAGGCCGCAACTTTATAATGGCGAATTCGATGTCAGTGTGACACCTTTTTTACATTATATAAGAGGCTAACTTGCGTTGCGTGAGAATAGTGGCATAGACCTTTTACCTCCATATACGAATGGCAAATGAACAAACTAAACAAACCATAAAGAGAATGTCTGTTGATGACATGTAATCTAAAATAAGGTGGGGCTTTCTTTTCAAGCCGTGTAATATTTCAGTGACTCTTTTCAGTGATCAATCATTTCACTACAAAGGGGCTTGTGCACCACATCATATATCACATACTCCACCCAATCGGGTTTATATACAGCACATCTATGCACAGGGGCGGATCCAGGGCCCGGGCTGCAGCCCGGGGCGAGTCCATGTAGCCCCTTTAACATATGTGGTGTTTAGCCTAAAAAACTATGATCTTAATTAGACAAAAGGAGGCCTAGGAAGCAAGATCAGACTATTTTGAACGTGAATCAGCAGCTTAGCCCGGGGCGCAGCCCCGTTTTGGATCCGCCCCTGTCTATGCACGCTCCAACAATGTATAAATTGATCTTCCTCGCATGCAACATATATCTTTCACTGCATCCGTGAGAACGAGATCATGTTGCCCAAATATGAAAGAAGGAACAGTCCATTCCTGTCTTTCTGGCTGAGATATCCAATAATCTGCGACTGTGAGGACGGTCGACCTTCCAACAATACTCTTCTCATGGCCGTTGGGTTTTCAACAACTCTACGATACATATCCTGACGAACTCCTGTATATCTCATCGGCTTGCGCTACCAGAACATCTGTTAGGGAGCTGTGGGTCCTCTCATGGAAAACGTACACAAGAACACCCATATCAGCAGCCATACGCCAACTCTCATCCACGCGTCGCCGCTGAAGAACACATTCAAATGAGCGGTTCAGACAAACAAAGAGAGAAGAAGTCAGTCGTCTCCAATCAGTATTTTGCATGGTAAATGTAATAATGGATTAGACACTAACCCCAGGTTTATCAACAGATATGTATTTATCATGATACACAAAACGTGCAATTTTTGCATTTTGGTCCCTTTTTAAAATATTTTTTACAAAAAGACCCCTGCCAAAACTTTTGCTACAAATAGACCATTTTTAAGCGTCTTAGGAAATCACGCCGAGGTATGAAGGTCGGCGTCGACTGACACGACGCCGAGTCCTCGCCACGTCACCGACGACTCCGGGGCTGGCGCATGGGGCCCAGTACGTCGGCGTCGTGTCAGCCAACGCCACAGGCCTAACTTCGGCGTGGTGGGGAGTCACGCCGAGCTCTTGGCACCATCCGGCGCGCGGCTTAGGCGGCCCAACAATGCTTCGTGTGCCAAGAGGTCGGCGTGCGATCAGCTGACGCCGAGACGCTAACCTCGGCGCGGCCCGACTCAATGCCGAGGTTCGGTCAGTTGAGGTCGCGCCGCGGCCCCCTTCTTCCTCCTCCCTCCATTCAGAACCAACAGGTGGCCATTTCCCACTCCCTCTCTCTTCCCACGAACCCTAAATCCTAAATCCAGCTCTTGGGAGGCCAGATCGAGGGTTTTGACGTTTTGCCAAGGTACTCCTCTTTCCCCTCTTTCATTTCATCCATTTAGATTCGGTTGTTTGTGTTTTTTTTTAACTTGGCATTATAGGTTTGGTTCATGTTCATGTCATTCGTGCAATGTATGGTGGTTCAAATGATTGAATGACCCAAATGTATGATTGTTGTTGTATATGTTCTGGTTTATAATCATTGAGTTAAATTTTGTGTTTGTTGGGATTCAAATTTGCTTAGGGTTTGTAATGAAAAGCTTATTTGGGAGGTATGGTGATTTAGTGTTAGTAGCTTTATATTCGTTGCTAGGTACTTTGGATTGATTTTTTTTTCTACGTAATGTTAGGATGCCAAGGCGTGGTAAAGCTCGTATTCCAAGGTAATCCCAATGTTTATTCATTATTTGTGCAACAAATAGAAAACCCTAGGTTTAGGTTTGGTTCTCCGTTAATATGACTAAATTCTTTCAATTGTAGCTATGGTCGCCGGAGGGCAAATCCCTACGACCTAAAGCCTCTCCCTGAAGGTGTTCCTCGACCCATGTGCTTTTGTGGTGATCCTTGCAAGGTAGACATCTCTGAAGATGAGGAAACATATAGACAGAGGTACTGGATGTGTCCCAATTATGCATGGGAACCTACAAAGCAACAACGCCGTGCATCGATTGTGAGGAATTTTTATTATGTGTTAATTAATTTTCTTGTGATATTAAGTATTGCTTATTTATTTGTTTTGTAACAATTTGTTTTTCTTGCAGACCGTTCCATCACGGTGTGACTTTGAGCAATGGATTGACACTGAGATCAAGGAGTCGGACAAGGAGCATCTAGAAGGCTTGAAGGAGTGGGATGCGGAGGTTAAGGAGAGGTTTGAGCAGAGACGCAGACTGGAGGCTATAGAAAAGGAGCATAAGGAAGAGAAGGAAAGGAGGCGTGTTGCTGCGTACAGGGCGGAGAGGAAGAAGAAGTTTGAGCGTGTGCGCCGAGCGAAGGCAGCGATGGAGGAGAATCTCGATGCCCAGAGGAAGGGAAAGTGGCATCGTTGCACTCAGTAGGTATTTGCACTCAGTAGGTATTTGGTTTATTCATCGGCAACCGCATTCTCCTCATCTCCACCGCCCTCAAACCAACCTCCATCACGCTCGAGCGATCCAAACACTTCACCACCACCGTAGGCTAGTTGTGTGACAAGTATTTCTTCTTCAGACAAAGGACCATAACCTATGTGAGCGGGGAAAGATGGGCATGCTTCGAAGTTATCATTTCCTAAGCCGGACTCCTTACTTACTACTAAATCCAAAGATCGCACTTCTAAGGCCAATACAACTACCTTGTAATCATTCCATTCAGACTCGCTTGTAATTTTGAGCAATCGCTTGATCTGAGGACCCTTCGACGACCCAACATCTATGACACCTTCAAACTGAACATGCACGTCTCCTTCATTCCAGCCTAACTTAACCTTCACTCGCTCCACTAACTGGGTCAAAGATGGTGTTTCAGAAAAAATCAACAACTCCTCACACATGTCCAGAAATTCCAAACTATCATCTCTTGTCCTAACAATACGGCCTCCATGATGCAACCTCACTAATTTATCCATCTATAGCCATCACACAACAAGTAGTGTCACGTATCAATATATCATGCGAGTTTCAATCCAATAAGTAGAAACTAAAATATATCATTTCATCTTTTTCAACCCCAACAACATAATCATTTCTAGTCATAAAAATTGAAATATAATGACCAACAAATAACTAAAATACATACTAACCCTAATGACCAACAAATAACTAACCCTAATGACACCTACAATAAACAAAGAACCCTAATGACCAAAATAACTAGAAACCAAACATGTTCAGCACATAAAACAGTTAAACAACAATGCACTCAATCAACCTAAGCCATATATTTTGCAAATGCAAATACACATATACCAAAACACCATACACCCATGATTTCACATGATTAGAGACAATGCAAGCACATCTACGCGGATAGATTGGAGGAGGGGAGGGATCATTACCTCGAGGAAGCTTCGGGAGACGAGATCCGGGCACCTAGGGTCGCATTTGGGGGTTAGGGTTTCGTGGGGGCCGTGGGGGGAGACGAACAGAGAGCCGGCCGGCGCTTTCAGAATGGAGGGAGGAAGAAGAAGGGGGCCGCGGCGCGGCTTCAAGAGTCCAGACCTCGGCGTTGAGTCGGGTCGTGCCGAGTCTGGTAGCTCGACGTTAAGTGACCCCGCGCCGAGCTATTGGGCCACGAAGCGTTGTTGGGCCGCCTGGGCCGCGCGTCGGATGGTGCCAATATCTCGGCGTGTAGTCCCACCGCACCGAGGTTGGGCCTATGGCGTTGGCTGACACAACGCCGACGTGTCGGACCCCATGCGCCACCGTGTCGCCGTCGACCGGGGTTGTCCGTGACGTGGCAAGACCTCGGCGTCGTGTCAGTCGACGCCGACCCTCATACCTTGGCGTCATGTTCTAAGACGCCTAAAAAAGGTCTATTTTCAACAAACGTTTTGGCATAGGTCTTTTTGTAAAAAATGTTTTCAAAAGGGACCAAAATGCAAAAATTTCACTACACATAACTGGTAGTACCGGAACAAATGGGCATGTCAATCCTGAAGAAAACAAATCACATATGTACTGTTTAGTCTGAATATACTGGCAAGCATCATCGTTTATGTAAATTTGTTGGCAGTACCTCCAGAGTGACCAAAAAAGGCCTGCCATCATCCTGGTCAATCCAGGAGAGCGCGCTGAGGCCAGCTAGAAGGAGCACATCTCCAACAATGCAACCAATACATATTGGGAGACTGATATAGGACAGATGTTTTTTTTGTTACGAAAATGAGTTTCACCTTTTTCTTAATGTGATAATGTGATTGTGATGGATTATAAAAAGTGACCAATAGAAGGAATCCTAGTTCCTTTCAGACACTTACTATATGGGCACTTACAAAGGCAGCCATGTCGCAGAGGCTGAAGACGTGAGGATCAGAACCCCGACACACACACTGATCCTATACTGAAAGCGGCTATCTTTCGACGTCTTGTCTCATCCATCTTGCCTAAAGAATTGACTTACACGGAGATAATGCAGGTAGCGTTGGCAGCTAGGTGAGCTCCCGCCGCTCCGTCGGTGACCTCTCGGTCCTGGCGTCCACCTCGCCTGCGCTGCTGCTCCCGGTCGCGGCGTCGCCCGCCGGCCTGCCTCCCCACTTCCCTAGGCACTCTCCCCCTCCTTTCTCCTCGACAGGTATGGAGCAAGGCTCCCCGTCGCGTCGTCCCGGGGCCTCAACCCCGATGCTTCCCTCTTCGTGGGCTCACCCTCTTCCGCGCTCTCCGTGGGTAGCGCAGGAGGACGCCTGTGTTTCACTGACTCGGAGGCTTCATCTCTCCGATCTGTCTCCCCGCCTCCGGTCGGGAGGGGCAAGGTGGTCGCCGTTCGTGGTCACCGCCGTCGTCGTAGAGGGGGAACCCTTCTGGGTTTATAGCTGCGGCGCGAAGAGACTCCAGTCCGTTGAGCGGGGGTCTGCGCCCCCTAGGCTGCCATCGCTCGTCGTCCACCCCCCGGCAGCTGCCTGAGTCGGATGTGGATGGCTTCTGCAAGGTCCAGAGTCGCCGTCGCTGGAGACGCCGCGCCAAGGCCCGGTCAATTGCCTCGCTAACGATCACGTGCGGGCCGGGTGCAATGTCGCTTCCCCGCCCGTTGCCTGACCTGCAAGCGCGAGGGACACCGTGCAAGGAGCTGCCCCCAGGCGGCCTTCTTCAGTGGGGAGAAGCACGGCTGCTCGCCGGCGCGTTACGCTCATACGCTGGTCGCTCTCGGGGGGCCCCGCGCCGTCGTTCTTCGGGGCCACGCAACGCTGAGTGCCTTACGGACACGGGGTCGGCCCGTTCGGCATCTACAGGGCGTTCCCCATCGGTGCCTCGTTGCTGCGCGCCGCCTAGTCCGCATCCTCGGATTTCCTCTCCCCAGACGTCTGCTGGCGGGGAGGACGTCCGGGCCACGTCTCAGGCTGAGGTTGCTGAGGGCCTGGCGGTGTCTCAGGCTGAGGGTGCCGTCCCTCCTGTCGCCGCTGCCGATCCCAAAGCCTTGGAGGTCGTCGCTACCCAGTCACGGCGACGGCGGGTAACCGCCGCAACGATGATCGTCTGCTGGAGTTCGTGGTCCTGCCGCGCACGGCGGAGTTGCAGGCCGCTGAGGACGCCTTGTCGCTCGCTTATTTGGTGGTGATGGTTGGAGGTCGGCAGGAGACCACGCCGGCGATGATCCGCCAGCATCTTCTGCTGTCCTTCGGGATATATAGGTCATAGGTGATAGGTGACGACGCCGTCTCTGTGCGCCGGCACGCGCCGGAGGACTACATCGTGCCCTTCAGCCGTTGCGAGGATCTCGACGTGGTCCTGGGCACGCCGTCGGTGCGAGGTGCACCGCTACCTCTAGTATATATGGCGGCGTTGGAGAACATCCCGTGCGTCGGCAGGATCATTCACCTTCAAGGTCCTGGTGGGGATGAAGGGTATCCCGGCGCATGCCCGGTCAGTCGACAACGTTCAGGTGATACTCGGTTCTTCGTGTGCCAAGGTCGAGATTGCTCCAGACAACTCCACCGATCCGGATGACGAACGCGAGCTCTTTGCTGCTGCGTGGTGCGGTTCACCCATGCTCATTCCTGACGAGAAGATGGTTGTGATTCCTGAGCCGCAGGTCCCGCACGTCGTCGGACGAGGAGGAACTTATTCATGCGCACACCTTCCTGCGCTCCGGGACCTCGTGCGGCTGCGGGTCGTCGAGTACCACGACTGGGGCACGCCGCCGCCATCCTCCGATGACGAGTTCGACTGGGGCACGCCGCCGCCATCCTCCGATGACGAGTTCGACGACGGCGACGACAGCAACTACATTGGCCGGTGGCCGGGCATGGACGGTCGCGGGCGTTCGTCATCGGCGGCGAGGACGGTGCGGCTCGCCGGCGATCGCGGCGGGCCAACCCTCGGCCGTGGTTCGGGCCCCACCTTCACAGTTCACATCCCGTAACAGTTCCCTGCGGTTACGGTGGGGCCGTACAATGCCCCGTCGCGTCCGCTGAGTCTGCTGCATCTGACAGACAGCGTCGCCTCAGCCACGCTCTGCCGAGTCGAGCGCGGTTGTTGGGCTCGAGGTAGCAACGGATGTCACTAGGGCTGACCTGGGGGAGTGGTGCCCCGGGGCTTGCATCTGCATCTCCCCTCAGACCCCTCCCCTCGTATGCAGTACCCAATCCATCAACGTTTTGGTTCTCATCAAACGTTTCGCGTGGAAGACGGCGTGCTCGCTGGAGTGCTGGACAACGCGGCTTTCCTGGTGCCCGATGGCCGCCGCTACAAGGTCTTCGGCCGTTCGGCGCACCCAGGATCGTCATCCAGGTGAAGCAATGCGCTTCAGTTCAATTCAAGGAGGCAGTCGCGGCATGCATGTGATATGGTGAATTGGTGATGGTGATAGTGATGGGCTCTGTGTGTGTGGTGGCGTGGTGCTTAGATCCAGGGCACGATCGTGGCACCCAAGGAGCTGTCGGAGTGGGATCCCGGTAGTCCCCGGCGGTGGCTCCTCTTCTTGTAGCTTTCGGGCGCACACATCCAGGACGGCGCGGCGACATCCACGGCTCCGAATCCAAGTGGTGGTCCAACTCCTACAAGAAGAACAAATCTAACTTTGGTGATGCATTGCCTCAGTACTCCTCCATTGTTCGTTCGTTTCGTCCCATTGTTGCTTAAGCATGTAACTAACGCACTGGTTGGCCCGCCAGTGATTTGCTGTTAGGAAATCAGGTATTTTCAATTTTAATTTAATCCAGAAATAGCAAAAGTTTGTGATGACATCTATGTGCACGTGTGACATACTACTAGCCAACATAAACGTGAAGAACATACTGATCATAAGGGAAATAACACTGAATTTGACAAACTCAGAGATGATTGTACCCAGCAGAGGGACCAATGCTCAAGGCACCGGTGGCTCCATTCTCACAATTCATCGTGAGTTGCTTGAAGTCGCCGACCACAGTCAATGCAAGAAGGTGTTCGTCGTCTAGTCCCTCGAATGTCCACCAGAAAGAAGAGGAAGCTAGTAGATGATCCGATCAGCAGCACCACCAGGAAGAAGACGAGCACTAACAACGAGCAATCGCGGAGACACTCCCCAAAAACTTGATCACCCAAACACCTGAGCAGGTGTCGTAGATGCTAACGCCAATTCCGGAGGTCTGCTGTCATGACCCAATCATGACATGTTTGTGAGCATAAGCATCACGATCATCTTTTTCATCTAAATCGAAATCTAAATTCAAGTTGTGCTGAAATCTGCTTTCAGTCTTCTCACAGGTGAAGTGACGGATGATCTGCCACACTCACTGGAGGATCTGTTAGCTCATTTAAACCGTCTGATAGAGTTAGGTTTCTGACAGTTGCAGTCGACACCTACCGGATAGTCCGTCAGCACAGCCCATGCAGCAGAGTTGAGGTGTCACTTGTTTAGCCTTTTGGGTCCCACACCCCAACACACCTGTCCAGCCCGTGGAGGATCCAAACGAGCAGCCTAGGCAACTCATCCATTCACTCTCACACTCCCTCTCTCTCTCTCTAGTTCATCACACTCTCTCCCACACTCAAGCAAGAAGAAGGAGGAAAGGAGGAGAAAGGAGAAGGGGATTGGAGCGGCAAGAATGGAGATGGAGATCACCTAGGAGGCGTGCACCACAAGAGGTTAGGGTAGAAGGGGGAGGAGCCCTCTCACCCTTGCCATTTGGAGATAGGAGGAGAAGGCAAGAAGCAAGAACCAAGTCACCAAAGCTAGATCCAACTTCTCCACCACCTTGGGGACGCTTGCATCTATCTTTTGCAGCTTTGGTATGGTTTGATTTGAGCCAAACTCTAGTTTTCACTTTCATGAGCACTGAACCTAGAAAATATCACCTTTTGGCTCAATCCTAGTTTGAACACCTTAGAGCTAGAACCAACTAGCTAGATATGCTCTATAGGACACTAGAAACCTATCCTAGTGATGTTTTGGTCATGCAAATGCTTGGAGTGAAGATTTGCATTTTGAAGTAGAAAGTATGTTCACTGTCAGTAAACTGACGGAGTGTCCATCATAGCCGGCGGAGTGTCCGTCACCACAGCCACTTGTCTGTTAACTTAGGCAGAGCTCTTTATAATTCACCGGAGAGTACATTGTGTTTGGCGGAGTGTCCGTGGAATTATAAACAAAACTAGAGAGTCTAGGGCTAAGAGAGTCTGCGGAACACAACGCAGTGTCCGCTGATTTATAGACTCACTTCACAGAAAACCCGAAGATAGCCAAGTAGTGGTGAAATGTTCTGATAGAACTTGAACACTTAGCCGTTTAGTAAAACCTAGAACCAACCTGACGGATGGCCCGTCACCTCAATGAATTGTTCCGTTGATTTATAGTGTTGGTCACTTAAGTTTCCCGAAACCACCGAGAACCACCGGAGTGTCCGTGAGTCACCACGGAGGGTCCGTCGACTTAGCTGTTCTATTTCACTAAGTCCCTGAGTCACCGGATTGTCCGCCTTCCATACCGGATTGTCCGATAACTCATTCCGACAGCCTATCAGTACCACACTTGAACACTTAATACTTAAGAACTAAAGTTAATCAACAAACATCAAAGCATCGCATAGCATGCCATTTACATTCATGCATTGTACTCATCAAGCATCATGCATGAATACATGACGAAGTTCTCGAGGAGGCCCAAGGCGAGGAGGTTGCTTAGAAAGAGGAGCACGTCGACGATCCTAGCATCGTAGCTCAAGGCAGGCCCCTATGCATCCCTATGCTTTTCTAACTGCATAATGGACTATGGTTATCTATTGCATTGCTATGTTACTATATGACTAGTTGAACTAGGGGTTTTACCTATTACAAGCCGTCATCCACATATTGCCACACCAATCAACCTTGCTTGTTTCTTTACTAATTTCTTGCTTAGTATGCTTAGATCTTAGAGTCGAGCTAATGATGGGTTTCTCATTACTCGCATGATGATAGGCATGTTTGTCCACTAAGCAACATCATTGGGGAGGGAACAACACTTGTTCCACTTTGAATATGTGATGAGCGATGGTCGGCAAGGGGGTATGGTCATGGCAAGAGGGTGGAATCTTGAATAACATAGCTTGCTAACCGATTATGGACCGTGCATCCGTAATAGTGAGTTCTAAACACAAAATCGTACAAAACACTTGTCACGAATGGGGGTGACAAGCCAAGTAACCGATTGCGGTCGAGTTGTTCTAGAAACTAGAATGAAGGTGGCGCCGGGTAGATCATGGTAGCACTACCTGGGGACCAATCAAACCTTTCGAGAATATCTTGGCCGAATTAGGGAAATGTTGAGACATCGAGGTATCACTAGTAGAAATTTTGACTTCTATGATGAATTGTTTTCGTTACTGAAGGGGCCAAATTTGTCATGATTTAAGTTCTATGATAAATTTATGACGAAAAGTGGGTCGTCACAGAAGCCGCGTCATAGTTTCAATTCTATGACAAATTTGAAAATTGTCATAGAATTGGTGATGTTCTGCGACGAGAATAGCTCGTCATAGAGCTGCTTTTGGCTAGCGTGGCAGGGGCTGCCACGCTGGTGGTTTCTTCCATTGGAGATGCTTTCCACGTGTACCTGCTATAGCTGGTTTCATTGGAGCTGGTTTGGGTACTTGTCACCTTGTTATTGGACAACATGGCCATCTCTGGTTTTTGCACGTTTCAGGTTCTTACTGGACCACGTGTTGGGTTCCTGTTCTTCCACATGTTAGTTTTCTATTGGCACACGTGTCGTGTTACGGTAGGGTCACGCGTTGCTTCTTAATTGGACCATGTGTTGAATTTTTATTGGTCCACGTGCCTGTTTCTTATTCGACCACGTGTCATGTTGCTGTTCGTCGATGTTTTGTTTTTTAATTCGGCCACGTGGCTTGACGACTTTGTTCCACGTGTCTGATTTTTATTAGGACACATGTCAAGCCATGGCTATTTCACATGTCACGCAATGGTTCGTCCACGCGTCGTATTTTTAGTTGATCACGTGGCCTGCCCAGGTTCTACCACGTGTAGTACAATCAATTTGTCATAGAAGTAATCCAAGATCATCACTGACTCACTGCGTCACACATTGACTATATAATTATTCGATGATTTCTACATAATTATTCACCATGACAATCAAATACAATAAATTACTATTTACACATTAGCAGCAACCCGCTAACAGTTTCACCACAATAAATTACTGTTTACACATCAGCAGCAACCCGTTGACAGTTTCACCACATCAAACCAGCACACAAGTACGCACATCAAACCACAAATGCTCACTGCATCAAGACAATAGATCAAGTTGATGACTGAGAGTTACCAGACCAAGAGCTGGAAGCGCATGATATCCTCACGTAGCTTATTGTACTCCTCCTGTTACTGTATCTTGAACTCCTCAAACTCTTTTTCAGTCTTGGCTGTCTTCCTCTTTAGTTCATCCACTTGTTCGATGAGGTTAGCGAAAGTTTTCTGTTCAGCAACAATCTATTCCCAAAGCATTCTCTCCGCTGATGTCTCGGTTCTTATCAAGATATCAGCATTCTTCAAAAAATGGGTGTTGTCGCTGACCTATGAGTGGACCTAGCCATGGAAGAGGCAAAGGACCTTGGGAACAGCATCAGCACTTGTCATTGGTTCATGCCCATTAGCAATAGGTTCTGCTCGCATAGTTTCCATATCTTTCTGTGAAATTCAAGCAGTAAACATTAGGTTACAGATAGTGAAAGAGGACTTTAACTGAAAACCCAAGAGATTAGTTCATAACAAGTAACACATGTTTCATATTGATATGGATTACATAAGCACAACACATAGGTACTGATATGGATTACATACTACGAAATTCAAGTAGTAAACAATAGGTTACAGATATGGATTACATAAGCACAATGCACAGGTATTGCAACTTCAAAATTGTTGGCCCCTCATTTTGAGAGTCCTAGGTGCATCAGTACTTGCGCCAGGATCACGCACAAGTACGCACAAAATACAGAAATGGCACATAGATATATGTAATAAAAGTTCTGAGCTTTATTGATATCTAAAATAAGTAGAGTTTTACAACGTCGTCCCAAAGGGCGCAAACAGGGATTACATATCTAGCGGATGACTACTGCCGGGAAGCGGCATTTAATTACATCAGGGTGATCTCTAGTACGGTACTATTATACAACATAGCGACTTCCTAATCCATAGGCAAGCTCGAGCGTAGTCAAAACCCTAGCTTCGATGTCCACATCCTATGATTGGATCCTCACGTGATTTCCTAGTCCTCGTCGTACGCCTCTCGTCAAAGTCTTGGTCCTCCTCGGTGCCGAAGTCTGTGAGTCAACAACGGGTGATTACATATGTACTCCGCAAGCCCTAACCATAGGGTGGAAATAGAACTAGCATGGTGATCATATTTAAAGGTTGAGTCCTAGCGGAGTATTACCATTCCCACTAGTCCTCGAGTTAATATTAATGTTCCCATTTCACAGTTTCATTACACATAAAAGGTTAAGTCTAATCATAGTGTCATCTCCTAGCATCTACCCATTCCAAGGGCGTGGCTATTCGAATAGATTTAAAAAACTCTACAGTGGTGTACACATTTCCCCACACGATAGGCACCGTCCCTTTCATGATCAGTGGATCGAACGGACCTAACGAGACCCCGTACCCGAATGTACGCGACCTTAGATGTCCATATAGTCCTACTATGGCTTCTCAGGGGTTGGAAAACAATAAGGAAGATCACTTAGCATCCACACCAAAACAACGTGGAAGATCACTTAGCATCCACGCTTGATCATCAGACTACATAATCCATATCATGGGTTCAAATGCGGCCAAAACAATAATCGTGGACTCGTACCCGGCCATTCATATCGTAACTTGGCTCGTACCTAGCCAACCATAACATGGCTCATACCCGGCCAATCAGATAACAACTTGGCTTGTACCTGGCCATTCATACAATAACATGGGCTCGAACGTGACCAAAATAATCCAAGGGCTTAACGTGGAAGATCACCTAGCAACCATGCCAACCGAGCCATGGAAGATCACCTAGCATCCGTGCCTGCTCCTGATATTCCGTTGCCTACGCCGACCTCGTAGTACAAACTATATTTCTATCTAATGGGGTGTGAGATCAAGTCTACCCATATAGACATGTGGCTGTACGTAAATATCTCACTAGGCGAAAGAGACTATGAACCGATCCTTATGTGACCGAGGCGGGTATCTCCCCACAGGATCCCTCTCTAGGCGATCCTGCCCTGGTAATCTACCTCTACATAGACTACCATTCACTCGCCCCCTGTCGGGTTTTAGGTTTACCAAGTTCCAGTTCCAAACATTATTATCCTAAGTTATCACATTACGGAGCTCATAAAACAACAAGATAACCATTTATCCTAAATCAACATAAATCGCATAAATACCGAGCTCAAAACAGGATAATAATTCATTAAATCAAGAGTATGTATTAATAGAAAGCAAGATGGTAGAAGGGGGGAAAGCTAGTACTTGCCTTCGTTGTTGTCTCCTTTCGGCACGTCTACGTAGTTCGGGTCCTCGTTCTCCTGGTAGTCACCTCCGTATGTCGGGCGAAGCTTTTCGTATAAGACTACCATCGAAACATAGAACAAAAGAAAAAGCAAACATAGAACAATATGGTGGCACTAGGGTGAATGCATAGAGATAGGTTTTAGATGAATTCTAGAAGTGGTTTCGTGTGAAACGGAGTTAGGGTGCCACAGTTATGCATTTTAGAAGTCTATCCTATATTTAATCTACTAAGCAATATTTTATATGATTTTTCTGGTGCATGAAAATATGAACTAGTTACATGATAATATTCCTTGTTTCATCTAGTTATTTTACAAATTTTCTAGGAATTTTTCTAAGTCTAGAAAAGGGGTTTATAGCTCTCTGTGTACAACTATAGGGTGTACCTAGCAATTACCTAAGTGTACCCCGTGCTGTGCGTGTGTGTGCCTATGACAGGTGGGGTCGGGGTGCTAGCATCATCAGCACTTGGGCCCGTGTGTCAGTGAGGGAGAGGAGAGAGAGGCGGGGAGGCAGGGGGTGACGGCGTGGAGCCGTAACGGCGTTGTCGTGGCCTCCACATGGTGGAAGGCGATAGGGGGAGAGGGGGAAGAGGAACAGCAATGAACGGTGCGGCCATTGGGAGCAGGGGAGAGGGCTCGGGCTCACTGGAGTTGGGTACGTCATGGGCCCTAGTGAGGTTTGTGAAGCGGTGGATGTGATCCGTGAGCTCATCCCGCGCCTGTAGGTGGTGACCCTACCGGCGTGGAGCGACCCTGGCGGTGGTGGCGGCTCGTCAGAGAGGAGGCGGCGATGCGTGTCATGCGGGTGCGCGTGTGGCATGCAAACTAGGCACTACTATGTCCACGTGCGAGCATGAGTGCTAGTGTGAGTGCTAGGGGTGAAAAGAAAGGGCTCAACCGAGCCTCACCGGTGGTGGTCATCGGCCGCGGCGTCTCGGCGGAGGGGGTGCATGGCGGTAGAGCGACATAGAGGGCTATGAGAAGCAATAGAGCAAGCATGGGCTACCGGAGGGACTTGGGGACTCACCTGCCTATCCAATTGGCCTGAGACACAGCAAGGAAGAAGAATGGGTGGGGAGCTCCAATGGCGCTGGCGGCTCCCGATTTGGGGAGAATGAGCCTAGCTCACTACTGGGAGAGGAAGAGGAGGGATGGAGGGGGAGATGGGGTGCTTTAGCCCCTAGCAGAGCTTGGAGTGGGATGGGCGAGGGCGATTGGTGGTTGGCTAGGCCTATTTATAGGCTAGCCATGGCGGTGCCGGCGGTGAGAATATCTCCCCACTGTTGGGGATATTTCACGTGCGCACCCTCGTGTCCACCCGCTAAGGTGGTTTGCCATAGCCTGAGCTTACCCACGCACGTAATAGCAGGGCTTCAGCCTTATCCATGGCGAGATTGCTGCCGCGTGTTGTGGCATGTCAGTGAGAGAGGGGGAGAGAGATAGAGAAGGAAAGGATGGGGTCAAGAGGCTTCCGAAGGTGCCTGCATCCTTATCCCATCGTGCCGAGGCGAGACGGTGGCGCCATGGCTGAGGCGAGCACAACGGTGCGGTATTCGCGTCGTCGTTGAGAGGGGAACGACGGTGATGACAGGGCGGCCCTGCCTTCCAGCAAGAAAGGGAGGGAGAGAGGAGGAGCAAGCGCGGGCGTGGCTTGGGCCAGGTGGAGTGGGCCTGCCAAGCGTAGGAGGAGGAGGGGAGAGGGGGAGGGCTGCTGCCCCGTGGGCCAAGAGGGGAAGGAGGAGGGTGGCAGCGCAAGTAGCCTTTTCCATTTTCCATTCCCTTTTCTTTTTCCTAGATTTCATATACTAGGTGTTTGAATGCATTTGAATTAAAATTTGTAAATGCAAGCATGCAGGGTGTACCACCATATGTTCACAAACAAGCAAACATTCATTCACACAATCAAGTTTTATACCTATGTGAACTATTCCTATAAAACTATTTTCCAACTAGGTTAGGTTGAAACATATTTAAGCAAAGTTTTTAAAAAATTCAAATTTTTAGTGATTTTTAAATTAGGTTAAAATTTAGGGTGTTACAAACCTACCTCCCTTAAAAAGAATCTCGTCCTCGAGATTCGAACTGATCCTCAAATAAATAGGGAAATTCCTTTTTGAGATCGTCTTCTCTTTCCCAGGTGGCTTCTGCCTTAGTGTGGTTGCTCCATTGGACTCGACAAAATCTTACTGTTGTCCTTCTTGTTTGTTGGGTGGCAACATCCAATATCTTGATCGGTCTCTCTTGGTACTGTAGGTCTGGCTGTAAGTCTATGGCTTCAATAGGTGCTTGCTCTTCTGGTACCCTCAAGCATTGTTTTAGTTGCGATACATGAAACACATCATGCACATCTGACATTTTCGGAGGCAGTTCAAGGCGATATGCTACCGCTCCAATTTTCTTAATAATCTTGTATGGCCCTACGTATCGTGGTGCTAGTTTTCCTCTAACTTGGAATCTTTGAGTGCCCCTGATTGGTGATACTTTTAGATAGACAAAGTCTCCCAATTGAAATAAAAACTATTGGCCTTCATCGGTTGTCCGCATAGCTCTTTTGCCTGCTTCGCACCGCTTTCAAATTCTCTCTAACTTTGGCTACTAGTTCCTTTGCATCTTTGATTATGTCAGGACCAAACAAACTTATTTCTCCAACCTCAGACCACATTAATGGTGTTCGACATTTTTGTCCGTACAATGCCTCAAATGGTGCCATCTTCATGCTTGCTTGATAACTATTGTTGTAAAATGATAAGCTCTTTTCCCAGTCTTTCCCATAGGTGAGCACATAGGCTCGCAGCATGTCTTCCAAGATTTGGTTCACTCGTTCCATCTATCCATCTATTTGCGGATGGTAGGCCGAGCTGTAATCTAGGCGTGTTCCTAGAGCTTTATGTAAGCTCTTCCAAAATCGAGATGTGAATTGTGTTCCCCTGTTTGAAATGATTCGGCTTGGTACCCCCCCATTTCCACACTGGGATATGCAGTGGTTGGAGTAATCCCGCTGGTCGTTGGTGTTCCGCCTTAACTCATCGGCAGGTATCGCATCGGACAACGTATTCTGCGATATCTCCCTTCATTCCATTCCACCAATACTTTTGTTTGATGTCCATGTACATCTTAGTTGATCCTGGGTAGATGGAGTATGGAGAATGGTGTGCTTCGTCCAATATTAGTCCTCGAAGTGCCTCGTCCTGGGGTACACATATCCGGTCTTCGTACCATAGCTTCCCTTGCTCATCCACCTTGAAGCATGGGATCTCCTTCTTACCACTCAGCTCCTTGAGGCATTGTGTTTCTTCATCTTTATCCTGAGCTTCCTTTATCCAATCCTCCAAGGTGGGGCGTATGTGTAGAGAATTTAGGGTACCCTGTGGTATGATTTGTAGGTTCAATTGGTGGACCTCTTGTGCTAATTCTGGTCTTCGGTTCAAGGTTGTCATGTAGTGGCAGTAGGATTTCCTGCTTAATGCATCCGCAACTACGTTTGCTTTTCCTGGATGATATTGCATGCTCAAATCGTAGTCCTTAATTAATTCCAACCATCTCCTTTGTCGCAGGTTCAAATCGGGTTGAGTGAAAATATACTTCAAACTTTTGTGGTCCGTGAATATTTCACATTTGTTTCCAATGAGATAGTGTCTCCATATCTTTAATGTGTGCACTACCGCTGCCAGCTCCAAGTCATGTGTCGGGTAATTCTCCTCATGCTTCTTTAGCTGTCGGGAGGCGTATGCAACCACTTTTTCGTCTTGCATTAGTACACACCCTAATCCTTGTCTGGAGGCATCACAATATACTATAAAGCTTTAGTGTATGTCTGGTAATGTGAGTATCAGGGCTGTAGTTAGTCTTGTTTTCAACTCCTGGAAGATCTTCTCACATGCTTCTATCCACTTAAATTCCTTTCCTTTCTGTGTCAGGGCGGTCATGGGTCTTGCGAGCTTCGAGAATCCTTCAATAAACCTCCTATAGTAGCCTGCTAGTTTGAGAAAACTACGAATCTCTGTCACATTTGTGGGTTGTTTCCATTCGGATACAACTTTAACCTTCTCTGGGTCTACTTTTACTCCATCTACGGTGATGATGTGTCCTAGAAAAGCGACCTCTTGTAGCCAAAATTCACACTTGCTGAATTTTGCATATAACTCATGTGCCCGTCATTTGTTTAATATTACTCTCATATGCTGATCATGTTCTTCGGCACTCTTTGAATATATGAGAATGTCGTCAATGAATACCACTACAAATTTATCTAGTTCCTCCATGAAAACCTTGTTCATTAGGTTCATGAAATATGCGGGTGCATTGGTTAGTCCAAACGGCATCATTGTGAACTCATATTGTCCATAGCGGGTCACGAATGCGGTCTTTGGTATGTCGCTGAGCCGAATTTTTAGTTGATAGTAGCCTGATCTCAGGTCTATTTTGGAGAAGTACTTAACACCTTTCAACTGATCAAATAGATTATCAATCCGTGGTAGGGGGTACTTGTTCTTGATGGTGACTTCATTTAGGGACCGATAGTCAACACACATGCGAAGGCTGCCATCCTTCTTTTTCATGAACAAAACTGGTGATCCCCAAGGTGACGAGCTTGGTCTGATATATCCTTTTTCTTGTAATTCCCGTAGTTGCTTCTTTAATTCTTCTAATTTATTGGCTGCCATATGGTAGGGTCTCTTTGCTATTGGGGCGGTTCCGGGTACCAAATCAATAATGAACTCTAGGTCTCTGTCCGGTGGCATTCTAGGTAGGTCATTAGGGAACACATCGGGGTATTCACATACAACTGGTACTTCTTCTACCGTCTGGGCTCGTATACTGCAAACCATCAGCTCTGGCTTCGAGGCTTGAGGGTGACATCTATTTTAACTCCATTGTGATTTGTCAAGGTGACCGTTCTGTCGCTGCAGGATATGTTGCCATGATGCTTCTTTAACCAATCCATTCCTAATATTATGTCTAGGCCTTCGGTCTTCAGTACTATCAAGTATGCTTGGAATTCTACTCTATCTATCCATATCTTTACTCGAGTGCATTTTAGGGTACATTTGAGGGCAGCTCCAGGGGTATGAATCAAGAAAAGGGTGGGGAGTAACACCGTTCTCAATTTATTTTTAAGCACAAAATAAGCAAAAACAAATGAATGCGAAGCGCCAGAATCAAACAACATGGCTGCAGAAGTGGAGTTTACTAGAAACTCACCGTACACGACATCAGGCGCTGCCTATACTTCCTCTGTGTTCACGTTGTTCACACGGCCTACCCCAAAACTTTGGGTATTCCTTCTAGATGGTCCAAAATTTTGGGGTGCAGTGCGTCCAACTCCTGAGGCGGTTGTCCTATTACCGGCTACAGACTGGGTTGGGGTAGAGTTTGCGGCTCTATAAGGGCATTGGGCGATGCGGTGTCCAGGCTGGCGACATCCATAACAAGTCTCTTGGGTGGCGGTGTTGTTGCTCTTTGGCTAGTTGTTGTTGCTATTGTTGTTACCAGTGTTACTACTCTTGTAGTTGAGTGTGGTCTGGGAGGTGTTAGGTCTGGATGATCTGTACTGCATTGTTGGCTAGTATCTTGTTGGTGCGGTGTTGTTGGTGCGAACACGCTGTGTCCTATCCTATTGGCGACCACGTTGTATAAGGAACTTCCGCTTTCTTTCTCCTTCAGTCCTGTTCTGTTCTTCTTCCAACAAGATGGTACGATTCATCAGGGTGTTGAAAACTAGGTAGATATGGGTAATTATCTGCTCTCTTAAGGATGCATTGAGTCCCTTAATGAATCGCCTTTATTTCTTCCTATCCGTGTTGATATCATTTGGTTCATAGCGCGCTAACTTCGTAAATTTCCGGATATATTGATTCACTATCATTGGTCCCTGTCTTAGAGAGCAAAATTCTTCTTCCTTTATCTCTATGATTCCATCTGGAATGTGGTAGTCACGAAATGCATCTATAAATTCCTGCCACGTGATAGCGTCGGGCTCATTAACTGCATCCTGATAGTTCTCCCACCATTCACCAACTACTCCTACAAGTTGGTGGGTGGCTAGATTGACTTTTTCCTCCTCTGTGGCTCGTATTGTATTTAACTTCTTTGTAATGGTGTGTAGCCAATCATCTGCTGATAGGAGGTCGTCTTCCGCACTGCCAAATGTTGGGGGATGAAGTCTCATGAATGCGGCCATTCTTCCTTGTCCGTTCCCATTGTCCTGCCTTCTTGCGAGATTCTCTAACAATCGGGTCTGTCGGTCCATTACTTCCGCTAAGGTGGGTGGGGGTGGCGGAGGTTCTTCTCCTTGTACGGGATCATCTTCGACATTCTGTTCGACTTCTTCTTCACCTTCTTCCTGTACCTCTTCTATAATCGGAATGTTATCTTCATGTGGCTGTTCTTGCCCATGCCGCTGGTTACGATGCCCACGATTGCCTCTATTTTGCCGGCCTCTAGGTAGCGGTGCGACATGTTCCTCTTCCTCATGAACCTGTCTATCGGCGGCCCTTTCACGGCATTCCCGAATCCTTTCGGATCTCCTCTCCATCTGTTGCTATGGAGCAGCAAGGATGAGAAGATGTCCAATAGGGTTTGGGTGGAAAGAAAATAAAATAACAAGCAAGCGAAAACAAACATGCATAAACAAACACACAATATGTTACATCATACGAACAGTTACACATATATGATACAAGGGCGCATCATACACATCAACTGCCAGGATGATTACTAAGCGAACTACTCGTGCTCTAGTGACATCGAAGCGCTACTAAGCGTACTACCACTACTCGGGATACATTATTTATTTTACAACGACTGTGTGTCACACCCCAAAATTTTTATTTTGGGATGTGAATAGAGAACACTAAATAAAATATATGATTTAGTTTTTTTTTCTAAAATTTTCCAAGCTTTAGTTAGTTTGTTGTCAATCTAGTGGACGAAAGAAAAAAAATTATAAAACTTTTACAAATTAATATTGCTTGTTTGTTGCATTTCATGTCCTTGCATAAAGTTTCGTGAGTGAAAATGAATTTCAAAAACTCGACTTAGCCTCGAATTGCTTTTGCTCCATTTATTTAAAAATAATAATAAATTTCAAATTTTGTTTTATAAAGATCTTTAAAAAAATAGTTTGAGTTTTAGAAGTCTTTGAAAAAGTAATTTAAATATAATTTCTAAAATTATAGTCAAACTCTTTAATTCCTGTTTGACTAAAATCCCTTTTCATCTCATGCCAAATCTTTGATCATTCATTATCCATTTCTATTCTCTTCACGTGATAACTTTTTAGTCCTAAATAGCCATCGCCAATTCTAAACTCAATTCCCTTTTTTTCTCTCTTTTTCTCTCTCCCCATATTCAGTTCTTTGCATGTGCACGACGTCTACAGGAAAGAAGGTTTCACGCAATTATGCTAGCATGCAAACTGAAACTAACCTCTCTCTCTCTCTCATCTCCAATTAGTGCAGCTCTTCACGTTTCATGACTAATTTTATCTGTCTCTTAATCTCTCTCCTCTGCATGGCTTTCTGTCCAAATATCAGCTAGCTCCACAAGCTACCGTTTCATCTGCCACCGTCCAGCTTGTGATTTCTGAAAGTTTCACTAGCACACAATAAAAGTACATGAACGTCCACTCCACCAAAACTAAATTCCCACTCAATACTAATCATCTTTTGTTCGTCAGTGCTCGGTTTTGAAGCCTGCCATGGTCCAGCCATCGTGTGTGCATGCACGTTCCGTCCTTCTCCTCTATGGGTTAACACCCAGAATCATGATCTCACTTGTGTTCCTACTTCATTTGGCCATCCACGCCCTAGCACGTCAGTGCTATGTTATCAACATCTATTTCCACAATCTGACATAACTGAAATCCCACTCACCCTTCTTCAATTCCCACCACCAGCTAGAGTTAAAAGCTGCCGCCCTAGTGGCATTAACACAAACTCCACCACTTCCTCCTGATCTCCTCCTTCCGTAACTCATTTGGCTCCCCCTCTGCACCTATAAATAGAGCCTGCCTGCTAGTGCTAGCTAATTCCATCGTCACCAATCTCACTACTGCCTCCAAACTCAACTCATCTAGCATGGACGCTTTCGGTTGCCGCGCTGCCCCAACCTGCAGGATGCAGAAGCCCCGTCGTTTCCGTATCCGGCATCATTGCCGTTCATGTTTCAACAGACCATCATCCTCTCCGCAGTTCTTCTCGGCCGCTCCTTTTCCTCTCCCCAACGCTGCAGTGCCCTCAATAGCCGACGCCCGCCATTGCCGAGCTCCACATCGCCGCCGTCGGTCTCCCAGTTGAAAGCACTGCAATCCCTCCCTCCTCTTCCGTGGGTACCGCAGGTTCATGCCGCATCCACCACGCCGGTTTTCTCTGTGGGTGGTGACCCGCATCGTCGTTCGCCGTGCTCACCAGAGCACCTCGCCGCTGCCTACTACCTTCCCAGTGCTGGTAAGAGGCTCCATGATCACTGATTTCCCCTCGAGGCAGCTAGCTAGCTCATCAATTCTATCTTTGTTTTCATCACAGAACACCAGGTCGAATCGGAGTCCTCCTCAGCTTCTCCTCTCGCCGTCATCCATCATTCCTTGGTCGTCAATCATCAAGCGCGCTGGTGAGAAGCATCCTTCTTTAATTTGTCGTCGTCGATCCTTTTCTGATTAGCGCCGGCCATCATAGCGTGTCGTGGGACTGGAAACTAGCAGCCTGAGTTTCCTTTCCATCAACAGCCCAGTACAGAAATCCCTAGACCAGAGACCACAACCACTACTGGAATCGGCTTCTTTGCCGAGTGATAGAGCCCATATTGCACTCGGCAAAGGCTTTGCCGAGTGCCACACTCGGCAAAGAGCACTTGCCAAAAAAATAACGGCAAAGAGCTCTTTGCCGAGTGTCTTTTTTCGGGCACTCAGCAAGGCTTTGCCGAGTGCCAAGTCAACACCCGACAAAGAAAAGTCACCGTGACGGCGACGGGGGACGGTGACGATGGCATTGCCGAGTGCCCAGGTCAAGGCACTCGGCAAAGCCGCATCTTTGCCGAGTGTCGAAGTCAACGACACTTGGCAAAGACCACGGCTTTGCTGAGTGCCTTGACCTGGGCACTCGGCAAAGCCATAATCTTTGTCGAGTGTCATGACCATGACTCTCGGCAAATCTAGAACATTTGCCGAGTGTCGTGGTCATGACACTCGGTAAAGGTTTGACACTCGGCAAACGACCTTCCTAGGTGCCTAGAAATGGTCACTTTGCCGAGTGTCATGACCATGACACTCGGCAAAGGCACCCTTTGTCAAGTGCAATACTCGGCAAAGTGACCAAAAACAGTCTTTTTTATTTGTTTTTTACATTCCATCCAAACAAACAGAAGATATATGTAACAAACATCACCAACATCACATATATATATATATATATATATATATATATATATATATATATATATATATATATATATATCACAAACACCACATTTATATCACAAACATCACATATATATCACAAACATCACATGTCTCACAATATATCACAATAAGTTCACAAGTAATCCATCATTCACAACCACAAGTGCTGAGTGCGACAAATGAAACCAAAAGTAATCCACAAATAACAAAGTAACTAATCACGGCGACTGTCGGGGGTGATGAGGCCCAAGATTCAATCCCGGCGACGGCGTGAGGTGACAAGGCCCATCATTCGATGCCACCGATTGATTCTGCACAAAGGAGAACAGATTGCATGTGTGAGACAAGATAAATATATACCATACATGACTAAAACATTCATACTCCACTAGGTTCCAAGTTTCACGCAATTATGCTAGCATGCAAACTGAAACTAACCTCTCTCTCTCTCTCATCTCCAATTAGTGCAGCTCTTCACGTTTCATGACTAATTTTATCTGTCTCTTAATCTCTCTCCTCTGCATGGCTTTCTGTCCAAATATCAGCTAGCTCCACAAGCTACCGTTTCATCTGCCACCGTCCAGCTTGTGATTTCTGAAAGTTTCACTAGCACACAATAAAAGTACATGAACGTCCACTCCACCAAAACTAAATTCCCACTCAATACTAATCATCTTTTGTTCGTCAGTGCTCGGTTTTGAAGCCTGCCATGGTCCAGCCATCGTGTGTGCATGCACGTTCCGTCCTTCTCCTCTATGGGTTAACACCCAGAATCATGATCTCACTTGTGTTCCTACTTCATTTGGCCATCCACGCCCTAGCACGTCAGTGCTATGTTATCAACATCTATTTCCACAATCTGACATAACTGAAATCCCACTCACCCTTCTTCAATTCCCACCACCAGCTAGAGTTAAAAGCTGCCGCCCTAGTGGCATTAACACAAACTCCACCACTTCCTCCTGATCTCCTCCTTCCGTAACTCATTTGGCTCCCCCTCTGCACCTATAAATAGAGCCTGCCTGCTAGTGCTAGCTAATTCCATCGTCACCAATCTCACTACTGCCTCCAAACTCAACTCATCTAGCATGGACGCTTTCGGTTGCCGCGCTGCCCCAACCTGCAGGATGCAGAAGCCCCGTCGTTTCCGTATCCGGCATCATTGCCGTTCATGTTTCAACAGACCATCATCCTCTCCGCAGTTCTTCTCGGCCGCTCCTTTTCCTCTCCCCAACGCTGCAGTGCCCTCAATAGCCGACGCCCGCCATTGCCGAGCTCCACATCGCCGCCGTCGGTCTCCCAGTTGAAAGCACTGCAATCCCTCCCTCCTCTTCCGTGGGTACCGCAGGTTCATGCCGCATCCACCACGCCGGTTTTCTCTGTGGGTGGTGACCCGCATCGTCGTTCGCCGTGCTCACCAGAGCACCTCGCCGCTGCCTACTACCTTCCCAGTGCTGGTAAGAGGCTCCATGATCACTGATTTCCCCTCGAGGCAGCTAGCTAGCTCATCAATTCTATCTTTGTTTTCATCACAGAACACCAGGTCGAATCGGAGTCCTCCTCAGCTTCTCCTCTCGCCGTCATCCATCATTCCTTGGTCGTCAATCATCAAGCGCGCTGGTGAGAAGCATCCTTCTTTAATTTGTCGTCGTCGATCCTTTTCTGATTAGCGCCGGCCATCATAGCGTGTCGTGGGACTGGAAACTAGCAGCCTGAGTTTCCTTTCCATCAACAGCCCAGTACAGAAATCCCTAGACCAGAGACCACAACCACTACTGGAATCGGCTTCTTTGCCGAGTGATAGAGCCCATATTGCACTCGGCAAAGGCTTTGCCGAGTGCCACACTCGGCAAAGAGCACTTGCCAAAAAAATAACGGCAAAGAGCTCTTTGCCGAGTGTCTTTTTTCGGGCACTCAGCAAGGCTTTGCCGAGTGCCAAGTCAACACCCGACAAAGAAAAGTCACCGTGACGGCGACGGGGGACGGTGACGATGGCATTGCCGAGTGCCCAGGTCAAGGCACTCGGCAAAGCCGCATCTTTGCCGAGTGTCGAAGTCAACGACACTTGGCAAAGACCACGGCTTTGCTGAGTGCCTTGACCTGGGCACTCGGCAAAGCCATAATCTTTGTCGAGTGTCATGACCATGACTCTCGGCAAATCTAGAACATTTGCCGAGTGTCGTGGTCATGACACTCGGTAAAGGTTTGACACTCGGCAAACGACCTTCCTAGGTGCCTAGAAATGGTCACTTTGCCGAGTGTCATGACCATGACACTCGGCAAAGGCACCCTTTGTCAAGTGCAATACTCGGCAAAGTGACCAAAAACAGTCTTTTTTATTTGTTTTTTACATTCCATCCAAACAAACAGAAGATATATGTAACAAACATCACCAACATCACATATATATATATATATATATATATATATATATATATATATATATATATATATATATATATCACAAACACCACATTTATATCACAAACATCACATATATATCACAAACATCACATGTCTCACAATATATCACAATAAGTTCACAAGTAATCCATCATTCACAACCACAAGTGCTGAGTGCGACAAATGAAACCAAAAGTAATCCACAAATAACAAAGTAACTAATCACGGCGACTGTCGGGGGTGATGAGGCCCAAGATTCAATCCCGGCGACGGCGTGAGGTGACAAGGCCCATCATTCGATGCCACCGATTGATTCTGCACAAAGGAGAACAGATTGCATGTGTGAGACAAGATAAATATATACCATACATGACTAAAACATTCATACTCCACTAGGTTCCAAGTAGTGTTGTGGTTTGACCCTAAGCATGAACATAAAACTAAAACATTCATACTCACAGGAGTAGTTGCATGAGGAGGTGGAGGTGGAGGTGGAGGTGGAGCGAATAGCTCAGGTGGCGGAGGTAGACCCATAGCAGCGCCAAGACTTTGCATGTACTGAAGAATCTCTGTCATCCTCCGCTGCTCGGCCTCCCGCTCGGTCGCCATGCTCTACCGCTTGGCCTCCATCCTCGCCTCCATCTCCTCCCATCGCCTCCTCTCTTCTTCCAGCTGGGCCTACAATATTTCACCCTAATGTTACAATAATGTAAAGCTAAGGTATGTAAAAATCAATGAACGACGAATAAAATAGGAATAATCTAGAGTGCCTCCATCCGGTGTTGTGCAGTGTCCGGCCGAGGGCGTATGGCCGGGCTTGCGCTCGTGCTCCTTGCTCGAATCTAGGAGAGAGTGGGAGTAGCGGCCGTGTCGAGTGTGCTGTCGCCAAGCCAGTACCGCCCATGCTTCTTGCCTCCCCCACCCTCATGATGACTTCTCCATCATGGTCCTAGGTGTTCGGATCGTACTCTAGCCCATGGACCGCCCTTGCCATCTCAGTGTACTAACTGAGGCGGCTGTGGATGGTCGCGTTGTTGTACGCCGAGGGAGGGTCCTCTGGGTTGTAGTCGATGTTGGACGTCGCCTTGCCCTTGTGGGCCAAAGCCCATGCCTTCAACTGGCCGCAAGGCTAGCCACCATGTGACGCCGACTGCGAGAAAAATAGCAAGATGATTAGAAATCATGCAGAATTGAGCGTTAGAATAAATAAATGAATTCGCGTACCCATCTTTGTGCGTATTGGTCGAGGGTAAGGTTGCCTTGATGGTGTGGTACACCGAGCATCATCAAACGCCGCTCCCAACAAGTGTTGTGCGTCTCCTCCCACTCGGGGGTGCACCACTTGTCCACCATCTCCGCCCAGCACTAGGGATGCCCGGCGCACCACCACGGAATCGCCTACACGTCATCAAGTATATGACATATAAGATCAAATTAAGGCTACTTAATCTTAGAAGAAATCAGTATTAATGTTCTATATTTACCTCCAGGTACTGTTGCCGGGTCAGCATGATGCTTCTTGCATCAGCTTTGGTGACCTTTCTTCCAAGGAAGGTCACGTTGTAAGTTATGATGACCTAGATGTGCGCCTCGTAATGCATGTCCTTCATGAGTTTTTTGCAGACTTTGGTAGCCACCAAAGACACCCTGTCCTCAAATCCCTTCTGGCATCTGAAGAAATCCTACATATAGACTCGATGTATCCATTCATTATTTCAAGAATGTCCAATGAATGCGATGTATTGAGCAATGTAGTGCGAGGAAGACTTACCCATAGCTCAGCCTTCACCCGCTCTACCTTACTGCCGAATTCCCTGCCATTCCGATCTCAAGCATCGGGGGCGGCGACGTAGTGGTCAAACGTGTAGGCCGGCCCCGTCACTCCGGCGTACTGAACCAGGCCAGGGAAGTGTTCCCTGCATAGAAGACCCAGAATGCCATTGACTTGGCAGTTGTGATCACCTAGAGCCACAATCGTCCAACCCCTAGCCAAGTGATTAAGAAAATTATTAGTTTCTATTGTGATTTTCAACATATGATTTGAAGACGTAGTGATAATATCTGAAGTTACTTACTTTTCTCCAGCTGGTCGAATCAACGGGCGTCTCTAAAGAGGTATCAGTCACTGAGAGAGGCTCGTGGGACCTCGCAAATAGATCCCCGATGAACTAGAGGAAGCAAAACCCCCTGCTTCTGCTGCCTCCTCCTTGTTGTCCTCCTGTGGCACCTCATCGTCGTCCTCCTGTGGCACCTCATCGTCCTCCTACGGCACCTTGTCGTCCTCCTACGGAACCTCCTCCTCCTACGGCACCTGCTCCTCCTTGTCACGCGATGTGGCGGCAGGCGATGGCTCCCTCCTATGGCTGCTCCTTCTCCTGCTCCCTGATGGCTCCTCATCTATAGCGGGCCTTGGCCTTGCCCTTTGGTAAAGCGACTGAACCCTCCTCAGATATGTTGCTCACCATATCCTAGAAAATCATCTTCTTCTTGGTTGACCTGGAGAGCCTCTATCTGAGCATGAACCGTGGCACCAGTCATCATCTACGGTGTAGGGTCTGTGACTTTGACACCTTTCATAGAGTTCTTGATGTCTCATCTGAATGCATGGTCAAGAGGGAGGAATTGTCGATGTTTGTCGAACGAAGAATACTTGCCACCCTTCTGCAACCAAATGAACTTCAGAGCTGCCTTGCATACTGGGCATGGGAACTTCTCGTGAACACACCAGGCGCAGAATATCCCATACGCCAGGAAGTCATGCAGGGAGTAGTGGTACCAAACATGTATTTTGAAGTTTGTCTTTGTAGCTCGGTCGTATGTCCATACCCCTTCCTCCCAAGCACGGACCAATTCATCAAACATAGGCTCCATGAACACACCCATATTATTCCCCGGGTGTTATGGAATTATCAATGACAAGAATACGTTCTATCGTTGGAGGACGCTGGGGGGGGAGATTGAGGGGGATAACAAACACAGGCCAACAAGTGTATGGGACAGCCAACATTCCATAAGGATTGAACCAATCTGTTGCCAGCGCAACACGTACATTACGAGCCTCTTCAGCTTTGTCATGATAAATGCCATCAAAGCGGATCCATGCTTCACCATTGGATGGATGTACTAGCTTCTCAAGATTGTATCGTTTGCTATTTTTGTGCCATGTCATCTGTTTAGCGGATTCCTCGGTCATGTATAGCCATTGGATCCTCAGTATGAACGGAAGGTACTGTAGGATTTTCACGGGGATCAAAAGCTGCCTCTTCTGGCTATCACCAGAGTCTACCTCCAGGAACCTAGAGGATTCACACTTTGGACAGTACTTTGCGTCCACATGATCTTTTCTAAATAGGATGCACCCCTTTGGACAAGCATGTATCTGCTCATACGACATCTTAAGTGCATGAAGGAGTTTCTATGACTCGTACATGCTCTTTAGTAGAATGTGACCCTCCAAAAGCAGGGTGCCAATAACTGTCAACATACCAACGAAGGCATCTCGACTCAGGCTAAACTGGGACTTTAACGCCATTATGCGTCCAATGGCATCTAGTTGAGAAACCATTGTCTGGCTGTGAAGTGGTTTCTGTGCCACAAACATCATGTCGTAGAACGCCTTTGCGGTTGCCTCCATCTCCTCCTCCCTATGTCCTTCAGTGAATTGTGCTTCGTGATAGTCATTTAACATGTCTCCTGCCCCCCGCATCAGCATCATAATCCTCGACGTGTGGTCTCACGACCTCCTCTCTCATATGATTGGCTTCACCATGCCAGACCCACCGGGTATAGTCTGCCATAAATCCATTCTTTAGAAGATGTCTACCCATGACATCCTTTCCTTGTCTCTTCCTGTTTGCACATCTGCTGCTAGGACACCAAAGGGCACTCGCTCCTCCTGCCTTGCTCCAAATCTGCTCCAACAAAGCATCAGTCTTGTCGATCCATTCATCGGTGGGTAGACCCTGACTTGAGCGGCCTGTGTACATCCACTCACGGTCATCCATCCTCTAACATATATATCAGCGAGTAATATAACCATTAATTGCATCTACACAATGTTCCTACTATCTAATAGGTGAGCATAGGTCCTAATCCCACCCGAGGATGCGTAGATGAGGTTACTTTCCATGCTCTACTCCTATCCGAGACAGAATTTCGGCAGCACCTCCCCGTTGTTCTCCAAATACACGTCTTGGTAGGGAGAGTGTGTATTCGAAGAACAACAAGGAGATGATGCCGAAACTCTATCTCGGATCAGAGCAGACCATGGAAACTAACCCATCTATGCATCTGCGGGCTGTCCAAAAAACGTGGACAATTCGAAATAGATACAGTTATAGATATGCAAAGATCTGCATATTTCCAACCGCATCTCTTTCGAACGGGAGACGCCTAACTGGGTTACGTGATCTACAAACATGATACAAAAAGAGGGGTTCTACCTTGGGTGGTGGTGGAGTCAGGCTAGCGGGGCCGTGGTGGGTTGGTGTAGTGGCGAGGTAACACGGTGCAGGCAGACTCGCAGCGGCGAGGAAGACGATCGGGATACTCCGGCTCGGTCCCGACGGTGTCTTCTCTGCAAAAAAAGGAATAGAATACTGTCAATTGAAAATTTCGGCAGCACCTCCCCTACATAGTGAGGTTCCCAAAACCTACAAGAAACCAACATCACGATGGCCGACAACCACATATATATCAACGACACGATGGCCGACAACCACATATATATTTTCAATCCATGCAGAAGAATATATCCAAGTATTACCAAAGTTTACTACTACTACGACTACTACGACTCCTATGACTCCTACTACTACCACTACTTCTACTCTACCACTACTACTGCAACTACTAGTAATACTACGATGACGACGGTAGGGCATACCTGGTGGGCGTCATAGGGCAGCGGTGGTGAAGGGGCCGGGGCGCTGATGGACGTGGCGACGGCTGGTGAAGCGCCAGGGACGGGGCAACGGTGGCTGGGGCGTCTCCTACTCCAGCTCCTCCTTCTCCTCCTCCTCCTCCTCCTCCTCCTCCTCCTCCTCCTCCTTCTCCTCCGTCTCCTTCTCCTCCTTCTTCCCCTCCTCCTTCTCCTTCTCTTCCTCCTCCTCCTCCTCTGGTGGCCGGGCGAGCGGGTGGGCGTGGGGGCCAGGCCAGGCGGTGCGCTGGCGGCGCGGGGACGCCGGGGCCGGCGGGGCGGGGCGGGGCGACGGCGGACAGGGGGCACCGAGGGCCGAGGAGGGGCGCGTGGGTGGACGACGCCGGCGGAGCGGCGGCGGTGCGAGCAGGGGGCAGGCGCGAGGGCGGGCGGCGGGAGCGCGGCCAGAGCTGCGGTGCGAGCGGGCGGGCGGCGGGCGGCGGTGCCGGGGGCGGCGGCGGGCGACGGGCAGCACTCGGGGGAGAGACAGAGTGAGAGATAGAGTGGCAGGGGGCTTGGGTGTTTATTTTCCCATCTTTGCCGAGTGCCCACGATGCGGCACTCGGCAAAGATTTTATTTTTTAAAAAAATTACTTTGCCGAGTGCCGCCCTGATCTGGCACTCGGCAAAGAGGTTTTTAAAAAAATCATTTATCCTTTGCCGAGTGCCGTAGTGAAGACACTCGGCAAAGTAATTTTTTTTACAAAATCTTTTAACCTTTGCCGAGTGCCATAGTATAGGCACTCGGCAAAGTAATTTTTTTAAAAAATTCTAAAATTATCAAACAGATCCGAAAAATTACCAAAATTTCACATGAAGCAATCTTTGTTGTCTATTGCCTATACAAAAAAATTTTGAATTCAAAACCCAACGCAGCAGTTGCTTTGACTCCAAATCTTACCGGATCCTTCTCAACTCTATGAATCTTCTTCGGAGATGCTTCATTTTGAAAGCATCGTACGTGACAACTTGTGCGAAACGTTCTCAATTTTTTTACCACAGCCTCCGCGTATGATATCATGACATCTTGACAAATTTCATGATTTTCAGACTTCATTTGGTTTTTATAGAATTTAAAAACAATTCGTCGACAAGCTCGTCCTCATGTTTCGTGAACATGATGTTCGAAATTTCTGGTCTGCTCCTGGATACGGCCTCACATTAGACTCAATAACATGAATATCATTTTTCTATTCATTTTTTCCATTATTCGAATCACTTGTAGTTCAAATTTGACTTATCCAAAAAAATTTAAATTAATAAAATAAATTAACTAAATATAGCAAACAGATCGAGAAATGTGCCAAATGTGAACATGAAGTACCAGGTACTGTATGAGGATAGAAGAAAAAGTTTGTAAGCCAGAAGTAAAAAAAAATTATTTTACCGAGTGCCAGGATAGGGCACTCGGCAAATTAGCAATTTTGCCAAGTGTCTACAGAGCACACTCGGTATAGGGGCGTTTGCCGAGTGCCAAGTCAGGGCACTCGGCAAAGTGGAAATCGGCAAAGAGGCACTTTGCCGAGTGTCCACGGAGGACACTCGGCAAATTTCTAACGGCGGCTGCCGACCGTCACTCTTTGCCGAGTGTCCACTTTCGACACTCGACAAAGAGGGACTTTGCTGAGTGTTCCCGTTTTGCCGAGTGTTGTTTTCTAGGCACTCGGCAAATTGCCTCTTTGCCGAGTGCCCGATAGTGAACCTCAAAGTTAGTCCATTACGTGCCAAGAAATATCTATATGGTCTCTTTTATTTTGCAAGAACTGAACTGCCATCATCCATCAGTGCTTCCTCACCGTGTACCAGTTACCACCGCTAAATTATGATCTCCATCATTCCATGCCGTCAGCCATCATATGCAGGTGAGAAGCACCCTCACGACAGCCCCTTTTCAGTTCATCTTCTTTTGCACCAAGATGCAGTCATCCATGTAATTCCTCGATAGGGAGCTTGATCTGGACAAGCACATAGTAGCAGCGCCATCATGCGTGCATCAAAATCTCACATGGCAGAACCGTGCGCGTGTACGTGGTCCAGCACATCATACTAGTACTCGCGTGCTAGCTGGTACCAGCTGATTATCCATGCTTGCATCTACTCGACGTAGACAGGTATACTACACAACTTAATAAGCCTACAGACCAAAATACCTTGAATTATTCCTTGATGATGTCATCTCCTTGTCATGTTGATGTCATATACGTCTTCCTTTCCTTCATAAATATATTTCCAGTATTTTTATAAATACTGTATCCCACATTCCCTTTTATTTCTTCTACATCATTGCCATCCTTGTTGATAGTCCTCGACATCCTATCATAATTTACTTTTTGTGACTTAAATTTATTTCTAAATTGTTTTTATTTATTTAAAATGGTACTTCTATAATTTAAGCCCATACACTTTCAAAGCTTGTATCTTTTTAACCAGATAGCTTGTTTTTGTAATGCTTGGTGTATTGTTTTTAGGGTTATTTTCAGGTGCTTGTGCCAGTTGATTGCTATCGATAGAAGGAATTATGCGAGGATGGCTCAGAAGCAAAGGTCGGAAAAATTTGAGCAGATAATTGGAGGCAAGTGTAACATGAATTCCTTTGTTACCTAATAACCTTATAATCACTTTCATATGCATGTGTCTAATATGACGAACCCATAAGAACTTTACCTAGTACTTTGGATACCCTATATTCCTTGTTTACCCTAGGTTTATGCATATGGGTAACTTTGCTTAGCTTGCAATCACCAAATATTATAATGTTAAATTTGATTAATGACTTATGAAATCAATGGTTAAAATAATGCTTTTGAGCAACATGAACAGAAAGAGGGCTAGAGCATTGGGCCTTTTTGGATGCTCTAGTCTGCCCTCCATAAGAACTGAATCATAAAGCGGCCACCCAGGATTTACAGTACAACCATGAGGACTATATCGCTCTGGTCTTGGCTAAGTAACTATATTTCTCTAGCTTGTTAGTGGTTACCGAAAGGTGCAAGAGGGGGGACTAGGTTGAAGAATGGCTTCTTGCCTGTCAAGATTTGTGCTGGGCTGTGTCAAGGTGTGCCAGTTTTGAAGGGGGCCTCCATTCGCCTAGACGCTGAAACCTCGCGGCCACTAACTTGTTAGAGGGGTCTTTGAAAAGGCCTCGTAGTGAACCCTGCCGATTTACCTTGGAAGCGAGTCAAGAGGCTGATCACCTCGGGCATATGGGTAACACGACTCATGGTGAAAGTGTACAACCTCTATAGAGTGTAAAACTGATATATCAGCCGTGCTCACGGTCACGAATGGCCTGGATCCTTTTCGAGATAGATGGTTCTATGGATGGTTTGTGATATGATTAATCCTGATGATGATAATTAATTGTATTCACATGGGAGCTTTAAGCATAACCTAGTAACTCAGGTTTAATAAATAAAATATGACCAACTAAAAATGCTTACCGTAGTACAACTGAGTCAAGCCTTCTTGAGCCTTGCATAACCTCATGTTATACTTGCTGAGTATGGTGCGCTCACACTTGCTTTACAATCAACAAAAATCCCAGATGGGTATCAGATGGCGGTTCAAGTGAGGAGTTTCTTGTGGAGTTCCATGAGTACTAGGCAAGTGTTCCCCAGTCAACCGCCCCTATGGAGTATGGCAACCTTAAGATAGAAGATTTGGAGTTGTTTCTGTTGTGTTTTGTTATATATGTAAGTTGATGTAAATATGGATGTTTCGTTATATAATAAAGCATTGTATTTGATAATCTCCATATTTATCGCTATATGTGTTGTGTGGACATCCTGGGCACACATATAGTTAGCGCTTGGTATTCTTTGGAAAACCGGGTGCGACACTGTCCCGTGGGGGTCCCATCAGGAGCTCGACTTGCACGTCTTTCGACATCCCTTTCTGAATTCAGTGGCTCACTCAACATTTGCATCACTAGCGATCTCATTCTCAGTAGGTTCTTCTTCTTCTCTTCCTCTTCTTTAGGTGCATGAGGGCTTCCTCTAATTCCTTCTGGCATTGCTCCTTTTCCTTCTTCACGGTCTCTAATTGAGTGTGTAGCTTGAGTAACTCATTCTTTAGTCTCTGGGCTTCAGTTTCTGCCTTCTTACGCTTCGCGTTGCTCACTGCCATTACTAGCTCCTGGTTGTTGTAGAGGGCGTCGAGAGCATTCAGATACCTGGCGGTGGATATGAGTGTGTAGTCTGGTGTCCGTGGTTCCGCCTGCTCCATTGTCTGAATCTTCTTACGCCACACAATTGAGGTCTGATCCTTGACTGGATAGTACTTGGCGTGAGTGTCGTCAATACTTATCTCGTACTCCTTGCAATAGTTCATAAGAGCCCGCCATGCTGCCTTCTGACACGTATCCCATAACTCAATTCCTTGAGCTAGGATGCATCTGGGCCTGCATTCTTCGTCTGGTGGATGCTTGTTAATGTGCAGGTGCATATCCCACTTAGGTGTGCTAGCCTCGTTGTACTCGCAATAGTAGTATATAGGAGGCTCAGCATAGCCCAAGTGCTGTAAAATCTCCCAGAGGAGTGATGGAAAGCCTCCAATGGTCAAGCAGTCCGAACGCTCCCAATCATCGTCCATTTGCTGCAAAAATTTTCACAACATGGGTTAGAAACATTTTTGCAATACAAATGAGAAGCGACAATAAGGAAAATTCGTTCCACATTTTATTATTAGGTTTAGTATTATTATTATTTCTGTAGCTACGGTTATTATTATTATTATTTCACCACAGCAAATTACTGTTTACACATTAGCAGCAACCCGCTGACAGTTTCACCCCATCAAACCAGCACACAAGTACACACATCAAACCACAAATGTTCGCTACATCAAAGACAACAGATCGAGTTGACGACTGAGAGTTACCAGAAGAAGAGCTGAAGCACATGATATCCTCACGTAGCTTATTGTACTCCTCCTGTTGCTGTATCTTGAACTCCTCAAACTCCCTTTCAGTCTTGGCTGTCTTCCTCTTCAGTTCATCCACTTGTTCGACGAGGTTAGCGGAAGTTTCTTGTGCAGCAACAAGTTGTTCCCGAAACATTCTCTCTGCCGATGCCCCGGTTCTTATCAGGATACCAGCATTCTTCAGAAAATGGGTGTTGCCACTGACCTGGGAGTGGACCTAGCCATGGGAGAGGCAAAGGACCTTGGGAACAACATCAGATCTTGTCATTGGTTCGTGCCCATCAGCAACAGGTTCTGCTCACATAGTTTACATATCTTCCTATGAAATGCTAAGTGAACTAGTTACATGATAATATTCCTTATTTCCTCTAGTTATTTTACAAATTTTCTAGGAATTTTTCTAAGTCGAAAAAGGGGTTTATAGCTCTCTGTGTAAACTGCATGGTGTACCTAGCAATTACCTAAGTGTACCTCGTGTTGTGCGTGTGTGTGCCTATGACAGGTGGGGTCGGGGTGCTGGTGTCATTAGCACTTAGGCCCGCATGCCTATGAGGGAGTGGAGAGAGAGGCGGGGAGGCAGGGGGTGACGGCGTGGTGCCGTGACGGCGTCGCCGTGGCCTCCACATGGCGGAAGGCGATAAGGGGGAAGGGGAACGGCGACAATCGGTGCAGCCGTCAGGAGCAGAAGAGAGGGCTCGTGCTTGCTGAAGTTGGGTACGCCAGCAGCTATGGGCCCTAGTGAGGGTGGTGAAGCGGTGGACGTGATCCGTGAGCTCGTCCCGCGCTTGTAGGTGGTGACCCTACCGGCGGGTAGCGACCCCGACAGTGGTGGCGGCTCATCGGAGAGGAGGCGGCGGCGCGTGTCGTGCGGGTGCGCGTGTGGCATGCAAACTAGGCGCTACTATGTGTGCGTGCGAGCATGAGTGCTAGTGTGAGTGCTGGGGGTGAAAAAAAGCCTCACCGGTGGTGGTCATCGGCCGCGGCGGCTCGGTGGACAGGGTGCACGGCGGCAGAGCGACATAGAGGGCTACGAGATGCAATAGAGCGAGCACGGGCTACTAGAGGGACTTGGGGACTCACCTGCCTGTCCAATTGGCCTGAGACGCAGCAAGGAAGAAGAATGTGTGGGGAGCTCCAATGGCGCCGGCGGCTCCCGATTTGGGGAGAATGAGCCTAGCTCGCTACTAGGAGAGCGAGAGGAGGGATGGAGGGGGAGATGGGGTACTCTACCTTAGGCAAGGGTGATTGGTGGCTGTCGGGCCTATTTATAAGCCAGCCATGGCGGTGCCGGCAGCGAGAATATCTCCCCACTGTTGGGATATTTCATGCGCGCGCCCTCGTGTCCACCCGCTAAGGTGGTTCGACACAGTGCGAGCTTACCCACACGCGCAACAGCGGGCTTTGGCCTTATCCATGGCGGTACACCCATGGCGAGCTTGCTGCCGCATGTTGTGGCAAGTCAGTGAGAGAGGGGGAGAGAGATAGAGAAGGAAAGGATGGGGTCGAGAGGCTTCCGGAGGTGCCTGCGTCCTTATCCCATCGTGCCGAGGCGAGATGGTGGCGCCATGGCCAAGGCGAGCATAACGGCGTAGTATTCGCGTCGTCGTCAAGAGGAGAACCATGGTGATGACAGGGCGGCCCCACCTGCCAGCAAGAAAGGGAGGGAGAGAGGAGGAGCGAGCGCGGGCGTGGCTTGGGCCAGGTGGAGTGGGCCTACCGAGCGCGGGAGGAGGAGGGGAGAGGGGGAGGGCTGCTGCCCCGTGGGCCGAGAGGGGAAGGAGGAGGGTGGTAGCCCAAGTAGCATTTTCCATTTTCCATTCCCTTTTCTTTTTCCTAGATTTCATATACTAGGTGTTTGAATGCATTTGAATTCAAATTTGTAAATGCAAGCATGCAGGGTGTACCACCATATGTTCATAAACAAGCAAACATTCATTCACACAATCAAGTTTTATACCTATGTGAACTATTCCTATTAAACTATTTTCCAACTAGGTTAGGTTGAAACATATTTAAGTAAAGTTTTAAAAAAATTCAAATTTTTAGTGATTTTTAAATTAGGTTAAAATTTAGGGTGTTACAAAAATTAAACGATGATGCCAAATTTAGGGCCCCTTTGGCTCATAGGATTTCCAAATAAAAAAATGTAGGAATCAGTAATCCTATGAAATCAGCATTGTAGAGGCCTTGGGTTCACAGGAAGAAATGGGGGAAGGAAAACCATAGGAAAGTTTCCTATCCTTCAACTTTCATAGGAAAAACAAAGGAAAAAACATCCAGTGAAACCTCATTGTATTGGTTTCCTATGCTTTTCCTGTACAAAACCAAACA
Organism: Miscanthus floridulus; assembly: GCF_019320115.1. Lineage (NCBI taxonomy): Eukaryota > Viridiplantae > Streptophyta > Magnoliopsida > Poales > Poaceae > Miscanthus > Miscanthus floridulus. The sequence goes on from NC_089595.1 coordinate 14,103,750, forward strand.
TCCCTTCTAACAAAATTCCTCTGTTTTTCACTTGCATTCCAATCATATTCCTGTATTTTTCCTATTCCTATGTTTTTCCAATCCTGCGTTGCAAACGGGGACTAAGGCTGCTACCACTGTTGCTTCTATTTACACTGCACAGGAGTTTCTATTTATACATAGGCTAGAGTAACAATAAATCACAACCATCACTTATAAATGATTGCCGCTGTATAGCATAGGAGCGAGATCCTGTAGCCTGCTGGCGCTTAACGTTTGCACGGTTTTGCTTGTTCTTCTCAGATCCATGAGTCAACTCTGCAGGTCATGTAGACTTCACTCTCTTGGACTGCCTTCCTCTAGGACTTATCAGTGCTACCTTTTGTCCTACTGGCGGAGCCTCCTCTGTGGCTTCTTCGAACCGAACGCTAAAATTGGAGAAACAAATATTTAAGCAGGAAGCATGTACAAAATGCATTGCTATCCAGACAGCAAAGCGTTGCATTGCTATCTCCCCCACCCACCCCCACCCACCCACCCTCAGAACTCAATACAAGGTAGAACAAGCACCTCAACTGCAAGAGCCACCGGCTCATCTTATAAATCTGAATATGTTTCATCAGTATCACCAAATCCATCAACAACCACCCCTGGTTCTTCCATCTTCCTATGATTCTTTGTGACTTGTGGCTGCCTCTCTCGTTCAAAAGTAGTTAGTGGTAGTCCATCTAGATTACAAAGGTATTTATTAACTAAAGCTTCTAGTGAATGTCAACATAACAGACAGCAAGAGTATGCAAATAAGCGCCTAACTAGTAACTAGAGCTTATACAGAAGACATTAATCCAATAAAGCACATGTCAGCTACACTCAACTATAGGAAATATGCAACCCCATCGCTATCTACATATTCCAGGTTGAACCACTACAATACAACACACATAATAAAAGGAATTTATGTACCTCTTCCTCCGCATACCCTGGCTATGCTTAGTCATCGACACAACCGTCTTATCATCGTGGTCATAGAACTAGTGCAGCTGGCGTTGATGAAGGGGTACCAGAACTAGATCTGGCTCTGGCTAGGGTTCAGATCCGGCAGCTCATGACCGAAGCCGAAGTAGGGGAACCGGATCTGGCCTATACCATTGTAGAGGTGGTCCTTCCGTCGTCAGCTGACCTGCTGTCAACGAATCGAAGAGGATCTAGCTTCAACTAGGGTTCAGATCTGGCAGCTCTTGACTAAAGCTGAAGTAGGGGAACTGGATCTAGCCTATACCATCATCGAGGGAGTCCTTCCACCATTAGCTGACCTGCTGTCGACGAATCAAAGGGGATTTGGCTCTGGTTAGGGTTCGGAAAGCTATGAGAGAGGTTTGCGACCAGAGAGTGCAGATTCATGAGTCGAGCTATGTGCCAATGGCGCCTAGGGTCCAGAGAGGGGTGGCATAGGGGGCAGCTGGTGAGTGGACAGGAAGGCCATGGGGCTAGGATTTGGAGTGGAAGGAGAGACTGTGGCGGCTGGAGGATGGAGATGGAGGCGGAGTATGATGACTCCTTACGCTTTTATGTGGCCATCACAGTACCACAAATGCCCTTGTCTGAAATCGATGGCATAGTAAACCTAATTTTCGCGCGGAGGGCAAAAGAGAGACATCTAATTTTTGGTGCGGGTTGGCGGCACTGCTAGGCGCGGTGCGAAAATTTCGCCGAAAATCAAATTTTTGCGTGGGCAGATCTCCACATCTATTTGGGGCCCACCAACACTGCAAAATGGAATCCCAACAAATGGACAAAAGAAACTCAAAAACTGGCTCCTTTGGAACAGAGGACAAACAAGAATTTTGAAGCATCCAAATCCTATATAGGAAAAAACCCTATGAAGCCCTTTGGACAGGCAGATCCACGTGGGAACCTCGGCTCCACCACACGCAAGTCTATGTCTGAACGGAGGTGGGCGGCGGCCAGGGCTGATGCAGCGCCATGGCGAACGCCATGCATCACTACCTCCCGGATCCGCGATGGTATATCATGGACGCGCTAAAGGAAGTTTGGCCCCACTGGCAGCACAGACACGGCATTCAGCTGCTCCATGATAGCTGAAACAACAAGAACCAAGCAAACCCTACAAATTAAGTAAGATGTGGTGCCACACAAAACAAGAAGATACGGTAAATACAATGCCTTACCAGCGAGCTGCGCCTACGCTTAACCTACTGTGGCTTCAGCCGCGACCATCTCCCTATCTATAGCCGCTCCGTCTCTAGGTTCTCTGTGTGGAGAGACATGACCGCAGCTGCTCCGCCTCCAGGTTCTCCATGCGGAGAGCCTGCCTGGTCACATGCAGATACCGCACCATCATCTCCTCCCTCAAACGCTTCTCTGCCGCCATGGTTCAAGCTTGAAGAACGAGGTGCTAGGGATGAGGCGGCGAGTAGGAAAGGTGAGTTTGCAAGGTTAAAAGGCAACTGATGTACTAACTCCCCTATTTTCCTCTGTTTTTATAGCAGGGGACACACACAGCCGATGGATCCAGCATATGCCGAGCGAGCATCTCCAAGAGATTTTGTAAAATCACGCGGGATGAGGCTCATGCATGCGCGGGGAATCTAGCACAGGGCGGGAAGGTTGTTGGCATTTCTTAACGCAATCACCAGGTGAGGGGGTTTTAAGTCCATCGCCAGTAATGGCACCAGAAATGCCTAACTGGCATTCCTAAACATCATTACTCAGGAGTGTAACTCCCTACATCAGCACTAGTGTTTTATTGTAGAGGGTTTACAGATTCAAGGTAATGACACTTAGAAATGCCTGATCGGCGTTCCTAACAGTCACTACTCAAGAATATATTCCCACAACAGTGGCGTCGGGTGCACTATTGGGAGACACAGTCTCTGAGTAATGGTACTTAGAAACACCAATCATGATAGCCCTAATATGTTTATAGACCAAACATCTACAAGCGTACGGAACTATCATTGTAGCATTTCAACCTAGGAGTATTCCAAGGTGTTGTGATTTATATTTTACCAAAGGAGGGCAAGGTGTATGCATCTAGCATTGGTATAAACATGATTACATTCTTGCATGATAGTCATAGCATATGACAGGGGTAAAAATGGTATTTCAAAGATAGTGGACACACATCTGAGCCAACCTCAAGGATAAAAAGAAAACAAAGAATAAAAGAATATTCCTAAGTGGAGCAGGTGTGTTCTAATATAGACGTGCAAAGAACAATTGATAATCATATAAGTTACATGATTAGAGTTAGAGCTAAGTCTAGGATGACAGGGAGATCCCTGCAACTGGTCTGCTAGCTGATAGAGACTTTACGAACTCCTACACGAATACCTGAACGTGGGGGATTACGAAGGATGGATAGGGCTGTCACCACCTACCGCCTACCCCTCAACCGTGGGGCACCACAATATTCATAGGTTTTCGTGCACCCGAGCAGCATGCCTACGTACAAAGAAACTACCCATGTCCCCTCGGTACTCCAACCCTACGGATTGACAAGCAAGAACATGGGCAAACCTAAAGGCACAATGGACCATCACCCTAACCCTAGTTCTTCCTCTACTCATACAAGTTATATGAACGATGAAGAACAAAGAAGAACATGTCAAGATCATAGCATACAAATTATAGACTAGTTCATATATCATGATTATAACATGATCAAAACTATACTCTAGTTCATATGCACTACTATATGAATGAAATGAGAACTTGAACTTGGAAGAACTCATTGTATTCATACCAAAGTGTTGCTCTTCTTCCAAGGAGACAAGCTCTCCTTGTAGCTTTGCCTTGCTCAAATGACTAAGACTAAAACTATGAAAAAGTAGCACAAGTGGAGAGGTGAGGTGTTGCTCAAGTGTTGTGTGTGTGTTGAGAGAGCCCCCTAGCCTTGCTTTTATAGGTGAAGTAGGACGGTTTGGACCAGCCCCAGAAGGAAACCTCCAGAAACCGCCTCCCTGCATCGCCTTGGAACCGCCTGAGGAGGTCAGGGCCTCCCCTACGGTGGTGTCTCGGTCTAGTTGCCCGTGTAGGTGGGCTTTCCTCTCTCTTCCTTGTTTGCACACTTCTGAAAATACGTCTTTTGCAATGCGCTTTCTCTTCTCATTTCGTGCATTTTTACCTGTTTCCGGGTCGTGTCTGCAAAACATATTTTCTCCAAAAACAAATGGAGCAAGGTCAAAGTATATGCATATGTGTCAAAAGATTGTGAATTTCTCCTGTGTTGGATATTAATTGGTGGTTCTAGATGTGCAATAGTGACCGCCAACAAATCCCCCAAGCTTAACCTTTGCTCGTCCCGAGCAAATAGCTAAGTATTTGGTTGTTGATCAAGAGTTGCTATGATGCCGATACAATTCACAAGTGCCATGTCTATAACAAAGTATTCCATCGTAATTTAAATAAGTTGGCATTTTATCCACCCTTTACCTTGGTACCTGTGGGGCTTTTTGCTTTTCCAAGTTCTTGGGTGGTTGTAAGATAGAATGGTTATAACAAAATTACCAATCATTCGTTCTTTGATCAACCATCTATCCAAAGGTTTTGTAAGTTTTGTAAAATAAATGTAAGTTCCTCAAATGATTCTCTCAATCGCTCAATGTGTATCGTACCTCACCAAAGGCATTTTGAATTTGCCTTCTTTTCATGACCTACCACTAAAGCTTTGGAGTGGAGTTTTTGGTTAGGTATGAAAGTCGGCATACTTGCATCACATGTATTGCTAAATCAAAGACCGGACCACAAGGAGATGCAAGTCATACACTTTGATCGAGACGTGCAAGTGTGTGGAATATGATTCCTAATTCTAAATATTTTTGGTACTCATTTGTATCATGACTCTCTTTTGGATAAATGCCTTTTGGAAAGTATGAGCTATCTTTATTTCTTTTCTCTTTTTTTCAGGCGGGCATCGAAGTACCTTGTTTTATTTATCGGACACATGTCCATTTTTTTCTCTAATGCCCCTTGGCATGGATTTTCTCTCTTTCTGCTTTTTTTAGCATAGCCCATATCTTTCTTCTTGGCATATGAAACTTTGGATAGAAAGACATCATGATAAATTGAATGGAGTAATTATTTGGTGGACGAAAAAATACATGTTGTGCGCAACTCTCAGTGTAAGAGTCGACAATTTTATTTATGGGTGTACGTGTGTCTCGATCATGGGTGCATGATAAGAATCTCAACTTAGGTCATAAATAATTTGACAAAGCTCAATGCTCAAACAAGTAGCATATGACTAAGTGTTTGAATTTGAATCATGTCATATGGCCTTGGTAGGTATTTCATGATCATTGAGGAACTTTTATTTTTAGCATTTTTAAAAATGAAAACTCCGGATGTCAAGTTTCTCTTAGAACAAAGTCACAGTAAACTCTATTTGTACCATATCATAACTTGCAACAACTTAGAGAAGAATCATGCTTTTGCAACCCACAAGTTTTCAAGTTTTTAAGATGAGATATTTTTAGCCGACAAACTTAAATCTTGTGGAATACTAAGTTATAACATAGGCATAGATGAATTATAAATGGAGCAACTATTCATCATTTCAACATAGGATAAACTAACATTCCTTAACACATATGAGAGTGGAATTTATATTTTTGGTATCTTTGTCATATTTTATTTTGAATTTTCTCTTTTTTTTATTTTTTTATATGCTAGTAAATAAAATGTAGAAAAATGCGGAATTTAAAATGCGGAAAATAAATGTGGGAATTAAAATACTATAACTATGATACAAGGTACCTCTGCGGGGCGCCTCCCCCAAGCTAGCTCATGGCCTAGGTCCGGGGTAGTACTCCATGGACCGTAAATAGGCCATCTGCCTCTCGTGCTGTTGTTGTAGTAGCGTGTTGATGTCCACGAATTGCTGCTGCTGCTGGTGGTGCCATTGGTTTGCCTGCTGTTGCCATTGGGCTATGTTCTGCACATGGAGGTTTAATGTATTTTGAATCGCACCAGTTTGGATCTCCAGCCCTCCGAGGCGGGTGTTGATGCTCTCCAACTCCAGACTGTGCGAAGTGGACTGTCGTGGTGGGACAGGTGGTGGCATCCCGTCAGAGTCAGAAGACTGACCCTGCTGCTCATGCCACCTGGATCCCCCCGCCTCGTGCCACCCTGACCCTCCTGCCTCCTGTGGGTGCGGGACGTATCCCAAACCATACCCATACCCGGGAGTAAACCCAGGTGTGTGCATGGCGGGGAGCCATCCCGTCATGTGTGGCATCGGTGGCGTAGTTGGTGTCGGTGTGGGCGGTGGCTGCTGCGAACTGCCAGCTTCCTGCCTTGTCCTGCTCCGTGTAGACCTGCGAGAAACAGAGCTCTTGCATGCTTCCTCTTGCTCAACAAGAGTGAAGGTGAGTGCCGATGACTTATACAAATGAAGATCCTGGTTAGGTAACGGGATCTCATTTGTATAGCCCGGGAAATAGAACACAATATTTCCTTGATTATCATATTTCAAATGGTGCCCTTGCATCAAGAAATGCTCGTCAACGATGATGCCTGGAGCGGTGATGCATGTCACATTTTGTCCATCTAATGCATCAACGCTAGCGGCAAGTCGAGTTATAAGGGATGTGCAAGAGATAGGAGTGGAAGCTTTAATTGTGTCTATCCAATGGCGATATATTTCTTTCACAGGAGCTACTTTGGTCTTTTTAAGAATGGCATAGAGCAGTTGTAATTCAGCATGATGAATATAACGAATGTCATCTCTAGCAATCAAAGTCATGCCAATCCAACGATGCACGAACCTCAAAGTAGGGTGATGAATATTCATATTATGAGGTTGAAACTTGCCAACTACATCTTGATTTGAAATCAATTTCCAAAATGCATGACGATTAAAGCCTTTAACAGAATGGTTCAAATCAATTGAGCATTTTAAATTAAAGCCTAAGTGAATAGAGAGATTCTTCCATGTAAGAAAATGTTCTTGCCCAAAAAGATGGAAAGTAATCCCATTATCCACTTCTTGCAAAAAAAAAAAGAGCATAAAAATTGGATGGTTAGGATGCGAGAGCCTTGCTCGTCAACGGGAGCAACTCTCTCCCATCCTACGGCCTTCCAAACGGTAGCGAGCTCGGTGTCCATACCTATCTTGGCGAGGAGGTTGGGGTCGTATGCCGGTGTGTGGATGAACACACGGTCCTTGACAAGGTTGTATGCTTGCATCTCCCGGTCTCCCTCCAAGTCGAGGTGCGGAGCATCGACATTTTCTACTCTTGGCTCTTGCGCTTGCTCTTCCGTTGGCTCCATTTCTTCATCTTCATGCATCGGGCTTTCTTCGGGCTCGGAGTGGTGCCGGCTTGAGTTTCCGCGGGAGTGACTTGAGCTCACGCCCCCAGACTTCCGGAACATGCCGGAGAGCTTTCTCCCGAACCTGCTCATGGCGAACAAGACAACAACACGCTAAACATGGAGATAACATAAGCCCAATTAGTGTCCGCTTAGGGAAGCCAAGGAGATTTAACCCTATTGTATCCCCACGATGCTTGTGTTTCTCTGATCGTTTTGTCTTCGGCTTCGAGAGAGTCAGTGGCGACGCTGCACAACCCCATCAGCCGGTCGTTCTTGCCTCTGATGTTTCCTTGCCGATCCATGTAAAAGCAACTAATCTCACGCATGCTAGTGCTTCCCATCGCTGCTTTCTCAAGTCTTTTTTTGATGGCGAGGGGCAGATTGCAGCCAGGTCACGTGAAGGCCAAGTCCGTAGAAGCCAGTAGCAGGAGGTCGGGCACATCAAGATCGAGATTCCGTTTAGGTACTGAAAAGATCAATTTCGTTTTTGTCCTCTACTTTGCCTCTTGATTAGGTCTGGTGATTAGGATAATCTTGCCGCAGTATTTTATTCTTATACTAGATACAGTTCTGACATGGCGTTTGTTTGAGGGCCTCATAGGCTGGTTTTTGTCAGGGGAATAAACTAATTGGTTTTATCCAATTTCTTTCCCTTCATGTAGATTGTTTACAAATTAAATTCGTTGCAATAAATCAGGATCTGTGCAATTTCTGGGTAATGCTATGTTCCAAACCAGCGTGTTCAGATTGTAGCTTAGATTAAATTAGTTAGTGTCCGAAATAATTATTTTGGTGAATATAAAAGTTTTAGATAATTTTACGTAGATGCTTATACTGCGCTTGATCATTGCTTTTGCTGTTGTATAAAATAGATTTGAAAAAATGACAAGTTGACCGCTCAGAAATAGACATGCTGAGTATTAGGCTTCTGTGCATTGTATATTCAGTTTTTAAGAGATTCTTTTGCAACTAGAAAAGGTGGGAAATACCATCGACTAAGCATAGGGGTATCTATTATTTATATAATGTATAATTTATTGAGTGTTCCAAATACTTATCTTTGCCAGGAGTATGATCCTAACGTGTTATTAGTCTTCATCATCAATGCTCAGCTTCTTGGTATAAGGCAAGTAACATAGGGGCGTGGCTAATGCTATGCTTATATTCATATCTTGCATTTTTTTGAATAAAATAAATTACATTATGCAAGACTAATATTATGGTTTACCTTCATTCCTGTCTATTTGTACATCATTATGGATATATGTTTATCAAAGTCGATGTCGCTTGTTGCCTAGAGATGACGTTGGTTGCAGATTATTGCATTATTTGTTGCAATATGGAGTTAAGCATACATGATCATTCATAAGCATATATATGCATTTCATATGGAGATAATGGCCGGTCACCGCCATCGTGCAGTGACTAGTACCGGTACATGGAGTTACATGAGAGGTTGGCACCGGTACATGGAGTTGCATGAGAGGTTGGCACCGTCCAACATAAACTCTCAATGGAGTTGCATCATAGCATGCATACATCATTTACTTGACGTTTTGGAGAATAATATCAATACCTGGATGATGTGATACTCTAGTCCTATGATGACGTTTGAAAAGTCGCCACAATATGGAGTTGCGCAAATTATTTGTATGTTTACTTTCCTTATCATTATGGATGTTCATTTACCTTTCAAATTTAATAACTCAACACGTGTGAGATGTGACTATATTCATAGTCGTTGCTTGCTGAGTTTATCTTACCCCTTTATTCTCTTCCAGGTTATTAATGATGAATGCTGTCATGAAGGGGATGGGATTAGCAACACCTCTTGCACTCTTTTATCACCACATAACAATTGTAGCATTATGAAATAACAAAGATAGTAGATGTTATCTTTTGTATTTTGAGATAACAATCATGCGTATCTCTTCCCCTTGTATTGTTCACTTGTTGTACCACGTATATCTATTTATTTATATGTTTCTTCTTCCGTTTGTGTTCGTCTTTTGTGTAGAAATTGCTGAAGTTAATAGTTTGGCAACTTTGTAGCGTTTTATGGTAGCATCTCAGGATTGCGTGGTACCTGGGGTGTTACAAAGGGCCGGCGCCAGGCAGCCTTGGGCAGGGTGCGCCCGCACCCCAGGTGGGTCCACTCTGCCCCCCTTTGGCTGGTTGCTTCTAACGGCTCTCCAGGTGAGCTACCCGTTCGTGCCTCCCTCAGGTTCAAATTCTTACTCTCGGTTTTCATTTTCCACAAATTCTTTTATTATATTTTGATTTTTATAAATAATTTTAAAAATAAGAAATGGTAATAGAAAAATCTAAGCTGCCAGAAAATGATTTTTATTTTATTTTCTGAAAAAGTTTATTTTGAAGCAAAATTTTAAATTTTGAATTTCCAAGTTTTTGAATTTTTAAATTTTCACAGATAACTACTGATTTACCTTCAGCAAGGGCTCAACATTTACAGTCCATTGGCAAGACTTCTTCCTTTGTCATTGGTCTGCAGCTGCATGAACAAATTCGGAGGAATTCTCGGGTTGCCCCGGGATTTTCCCCGAATGATTGATAGGAATTGCGGCAGCTATTTGGGAAATTTGAGTTTCAATCATTTTATTGAAACTTAATTGATTTTTGACAGAGGAAGACAATGTTTCAAGTTTTGAATTAATATTTTCAATTATTTTATCATTAAACATTAATTTCTTATTAATATTTTCCCATGGTCGACCTCCACAGCCTACAGGCGACCTGCTCGTCCATGCGCAGCATCTGTTGCAACCGTGCCGTCAGTTGGTGTCTGGCACTGGATCGGGTGAGACACGGGAGGAGGGGGCCGTCCCCGTCAACTTCACCACCCTCCTTGCTAGCCTGACCCAAGTCCGCAACCCGGAGGCTTACTTCCTCACCGGGATACAGGCCATGTTCATCGAAAGGCGCAACCCGCAGCATGCATCGACGAGCTCGCCTGCGCCGCCGATGGCGGGCACAATCTGGCGTCCTATCTGGCCGCCGATATTGCTCTATAGGCACAATGGCGGTGCCGCCGCCGCCGACACTGTGAGGCGGTTCATGCGACGGGTCGAGGGCGAGGAAGAGGGAGGCGGTGGGCGGCGGCGGCGGACCAACAGGTAGGTGGCTAAGCAACAACGGGTGTGTGTGTGTGCCGCCGCCCGGCCGTCAAGGTGATCAACAATACGACGTGGGGACAGTTGTCGCTACCGCCGCCGGCACAGGTGCGCGGTGATCTTCCTTGCGTAGGCGGTGCCTATGGCAATACTGTAGATGGATGGGGACGTAGGGCTCTGTATTGCAGTGAGAACTGTAGGCTTCGTCAAGAAGTCCAGTTTTTTCGAAAGTGAATTACTCCCTCCATAGACCCCGTCGCTATGTCGACGTGATGCTTTTGTTAGAACAAGTTCTTTCGTTAGCTGGGTTATGTGGCTGGTTGGTAGCTTGTCTCTTTAGTCTGTCCTGCGTCTATTTCTGTATGCTCGTTTAACTCTGAAATTGTCTCAAACTCTGCTGTATTTCTGTGCGTTTGCAATGGAAATGGGATGTATCCCTCGTTCGAAAAAAATTACTCCCTCCGTTGTGAAATGTATCCTGAAATGTAGTGTATTCTAGCTTTTGAAATTGTCCTCAAATATATAGTGTATTCTGCAGCTTTTGATTTTCGGTTGCTTTTGATTTTCTGTGTGTTTTGTTGCTATTTGTTTCCTTTAGGGATTCAACAAATGTATTCATATGAAACATGTTTCCCTGTATAACGTGAGATATGTCCGGCCCGGCCAAATTTACAATGCTCGGACTTTCTTTCGTATGCAGTAAAATTTAAATAGTTATGTGTCTCCTCCGTTAGGAATTAGATCGACGCAAGACTGGATCGGATGAATTCCATTATGCATGTTTACCACACTACAGATCAGAAAGAGAACCGTATTGTCGTTGCGACTTCCCACGGCAGTTCGCACTTCGTAGAGTCTATTTAAGAACTCATATTGTAACCCCCGCTCGGCCACCTCCCCTGCCTCCTCAATCAAACTAAGTCAATCGCGCTGCTCCGCTGTCTCTGCAGCCCTCCGTCTCGCCACCATCCACACGCCGTAGCTCTATGTCTTCTCACTCTGTAACTCGTCAGTTTTTAGCCTTCAGTCTGCCCCTCGACTATCGTGACTGCTTGCTGTGCTCCTGCATTCCTACGTAGACGTGTGCACGTGGGTGGCGTCAGTAGCCTGTTGCAGCAGGGACATCGCCTCGTAGTCCATGGCATTGACGTGACGCGACCAAGCCGCACCGCCGAACCACGCAAACGTCTCATTGCTTGTTGGTCGCGGGGTGGTACTTTCTACTACGTAGGTGGAACTCTGTTGAGCGTGGTGTAGCTCAGGTCGCTTGGTTTATGTTGGTTTTTTTGTTGCCTTGGTGTCCTTGTCAATCTTTGTTGAACATGAAAGAACCTTGCAGTCAGGAGCAAGTCTCGCCTCGGGAGAGAGAAGCTGAGAGAGAGGATTTGTGAACTGAAGAAGAAGACAATGGTGGCGCGTGACGGCATCACGAAAGAGGCTGTGGGCGTTGCCTTTTATAGTCCGGCGAAGCAGGAGCTGTGCCACCGGCTACCGGCTCGCCATGAATGGCGTTGCTCTGGCCGGACGACGGGCAAGCAGGCGAAGTGATGGTCCGAGGCCAGCGGAGCTCGCACCCGCGCCCGGCAGAGCTCACGCTCGCGCTCACGTCCGTGCCTGACGGAGCTCGTGCTCGCGCTTGTGGCCGGCAGAGCCCCGCTCGGTGGAGCTCACGGCCGCCATCCCCTCCGGCAGTGGTAGCTTCGTCCACGCCTAGCCTCACGCTCGCGCTCACGGCCGCCATCCCCTCCGGCAGTGGTGGCCTCGTCCACGCCCGGCTTCCCCTTGCGCTGTTGGAGATGGATAAATTTTGGGTGGCCACGCTTTCACTGTGCATGACCCAAAGATGTTGTATTTGGGTCCTCTTCATTGGAGTCAGTCTGAACAGGGTGATGATAGTGGCACCATCGCATATCAGTTATCATGAACTTGTTTATGTTTGAAAGACTTTCACTAGAAACTTCGATGTTAGTTTGAGATGTGTGAATTTTTGTTATGGACTAAGTTTGTGAACCATGGATTTGTTGGTATAAAATAATCCACACAGACTTCCGCAAGCGTACGGAATATACTGATGTAGCACTTCACCGAAGGTAACCTAGTTTTATATCAAACCCAAAGGAATGTGTGTGAGAATAACTAAGTCTTAACTTAACCCGACTTCACAACCAAGCTAGATAACAGGAGCACAGAGAAGATTGCTAAGGTCTTCTAGTTCTAAATTCGGTAAGCTTTGTCTTCTATTGTTCAATTCTGAGGATATTACTAGAGAAAACACAAGCAGAGTATGTTTCCTATAGTAACAAGGTCCTGCTAGACCTACAAACGGGAGGTGGACTACAAAGGATTCAATAAGGCTATAAGAGTCACCCTCGCGAGCTACCACTGATCCAGAATATAGGATATATCCACGAGTAACTGAGTCTAAGCACCACGCTTACACTACGAATACTACTTTAACCCAAGAGTTACAAGGATTAAAATACTCAAAAGAGAGTCGCAAACCTGAAGAACAATATAAACAAGATGCTTACTTGAATTAGAAGTCGATTACAAAAGAAGTCTCAAAAGCAAGCTCAAGAGAGGAACTTGATCCCGACAGGTACAAGCCGTAGAGAGAGCATCGATAGGCCGACACTTCCTCCTGAGAGGATCAAGATGCCCAAGAGGGGGGGGGGGTGAATTGGGCTAATTCTAAATTTCTTGCAAGAATTAAACCTACACTTAGCCCATTTCACCCCTAGTGCCTAAGTGTGTTCTCTATGATCTACCGCACAAAAGTTTTGCACCCTAAGTTCCAATCCTACTCTAGCATGGCAATTCTAAGAATGTAAAGACATGAAATGAATTGCTCAAAAGTAAATGCTCAAAGTAAAGAGTGGGAGAGGAACACGGCGATGTTTTTCAGAGGTATCGGAGAGTCGCCACTCCTTATTAGTCCTCGTTGGAGCACCCGCGCAAGGGTGTAGCTCCCCCTCAATCTGCACAAGGATTGAGTGCTCTCTATGGGCTGATTCTTCGTCGCTCCGACACGGTGAATCGCCCATAACCGCTCACACCATGACTTAGATCATCCACAAGCTCCGCCGGATGATCACCAAGCTTCCAATCGTCACCGAGCCGTCTAGGTGATGGCGATCACCAAGAGTAACAAGCACAAACTCTCACTTGACCATGACAAACCTAATGAGAAAGGTGGATGCACACCTGCTATACTCCCTATGCACTAATAAGGTCATTAATCTTGGATTCTCAAATCTCAATCACCCCACTAGGCTCTTGTTCTCCCTTGCACTTCAAAGGTGTTTCTCAGCTGAACAAATAGGCAAGAGAGGGGAATTGGACGAGTAGAAGAAGTATAAATACCCCCACTTAAAAACATAACCGTTGGTACCAACTCCCCTTTTCTACGCGACAACCGGACCGGACTCAGACAGAACCGGACCGTCATCACATGGTCCGACTACAGAATCAGGCGCACTATAGCTGTGTCAGAGCATGCGCTAAGTCCAGACCGGTACTGTGCACAGGGTCTGGTTGCCCCTGACCGCGTCCTAGGCAAACCGGACCGAACACCGTCCGGATGTGCTTTTCACTTGGGTCCGGTTCTGCTCGCTGCCTGAGGGCCATCCTGAAGCTGCCATGTCACTTCTGGACCCTAGGACTTGGTCCGGTTTGCCCTATCAAACAAGGTACGGTTCCAAGCATACCCTCCAAATCACTTCCAATTCAAACGCTTTTGTGAACGGGGTTTGATCCCCTTGATTTCCGGGCTATCACCGAGCTACCTAGTGCTAAGTTTGATAAGTGTGCACCATACCTAAACCATTAGACTCACCTAGGTCAAGCTACTAGTTCATACCCCCTTAATAGTATGGCCAAAGGAAAAATCAAAGTCCTAAACTACTCTAAGTGTCTCTCCAACGCCAACAACACTTAGAACTAGTCCGTCCTTAACCTTGTCGTCCATCATTTGAAAACTAAAACGATTTCCATCAGCAGGGGCATGAAAACCATAATTGCCCAAACAATCTTCATTATCGTGACCTAACTCAAATTACCTATGCAAAACACATGTTAGTCACTATAACGGAACCGCCCAAATTATAAGAACATAAGTACAAAAACAATCGCCAGAGCAATTAAATTCCCGTACTTAAACTCCTATAACTCCGGTAGTCCAGTGAAATCACAAGGAATTTCAAACCAACCAACGTACAAGCCAAGATCGTAGTGATTCAACATAACAAGTCATATGTTACCTCAATTTCACAAGCAGTTCAACATACATCGGAGTTCAATATAGTTATTACACTCAAGTCCAAAGGTAGCGGAAACGAAGTAGTTTGAAACTAATATCACCTTTATTTCAAATACATGCCAGTACCAAGGTCAACTTTCAACAAAAGCATTAGAGATAAGATAACTCAGAAGGATCATGCCCATGATCACACTCCGCCACTACGGCAGGAGCCATCCAATTCTTGCAGTAGCCATGATACCTCACAACCTGCAACAAGTGGGAATAAGCCCTGAGTACGAGGGGTACTCAGCTAGACTTACCTGTCATAAACCAGAAATAATATGACACCAAGGAGTATGTAAGGCTTTATCAGTGGATCTAGCTTGACAACATTTTTGCATAAAAGCTTAAGTGATACCAGGGCATATTTTGATTCTTTAGCAATCAAGTTACCATTATTATTAAACCTGTCATCTAGATTAGCACCTGTACTAGAGCAATCACTTGAGTATGATTAAGCAACCAATAGTAACCATTTCAGGTTTAGCATTTCCAACATCATCATCATAACCATCCATGTGTTCCATAATCATTACTACGATGCCGTAGCTCGAGTCAAGTGCTCACTGTCTAGGAGCAATGGAAATTCAAATTGATTCCTAACCAGCTGGCGATTTATTCCACACACAAACCACGCTTCCTCCGTCAGGGTCGCTTAGATCACCAATGACACTATTCCGGTAAAGTCGCGGGACAAACATGGATCGCAATAACGCTTCCTCCGTCAGGGTCGCTTAGATCACCAATGACACTATTCCGGTAAAGTCGCGGGACAAACAGGGATCGCAATACCCAGGGACCGCCCGACTGCCAGGAATCAGGACACACCTGCCCTTGGGCTCACTCTTCGCACCCCTATCATCCCCCATCTAGCTCCAATACACGCGCCCATCATGTCGATATTGGCCTGAATAGTGCCACTAGCTTCGTGGTCAGAACGACTTATCCGGCTAGCTAAGTGTGAGGCATGCGTTCAACATGACAAGAGGGACAAGCAACGATCAGTCCTTAACCGACACAGGCGGAAACTACGAGCACCCCAGAACCTTGTCTGGTTGCCCACTACACATTCCGCCCGGTCTCCATTTATCCATCAACACTTGGTTATTTCCATGATAGTATCCATAGCTGAGTATTCAGGTAACCACCTATAGTTGTCGGTGACAGGAAATCACCGACTGCTACTGGTCTAAGCAGGGCTAAGCATTTAACTCTGGTCCTAAACCTAGCAGGGTAAGATATATTAAGGTAGACAAGGATATAATATATGCATCAACGGTTTCACTCAACTCCTATACTTAATGCAACAATATATATAACTTATATAAAGTAGGAGACTTAGAATGCTCTGGGGCTTGCCTGGGATCCGATACAAGTTAGTTCAGTTAGCTTGCATCGTCTTGGTGACATCTCCGGTCCTAGCACTTGCTTAGTCCTTCCATCTTCGGGATAGATCCACCAAACACCGTCTTCGGATTTGGCTCCATCATCACATCCTTCACGTGATTTATCTAGCATACCTAAATGAGATGCAAGATGCATGTGTATGAATGTGATGAAGGGTAACACAAGATGCATCACATAAGCATTCAAGACAAACACAAGATTATGCAAGACATAGACACCAATAGCTATTTAACTAACCTCACACAACCAACTATAGAAAGCAGGCACATCAAGCATGACACAAGTTTAACAAGGTTACGAGTATCATAACTTGACCATCAACAAGGGCATAAGCCACACTTAGCAACACATGGAGTAAACAACCACAACTAGCATCTGTCTATTTCTGGACTGCAAACAGCAGCTACAAGATTTAGCTATAACTGGAGTTACACAAATCCAAATGACTTGCAGAAGACATTCTGGAAAGATTATGAAATTCTCTACATTTCATCTATAACCATTACAGCATGATTCACAAGTTAACCAAGTCAAACATACACATTTATAGAAACTGGTTTAAACAAGACAGAGAGCAATCAATTCTGTAACCCAACTTTAAACATGCATAACTCACAAATCACAAGGCCAAATACCACCAAATTTTAACAAAAATAGATACATGAATTATCTACAACTTTGTTATTAACAAGTTTCCTAGAAAACATCATTAACATGGGGTAATTTACATTGCCCCCAGAACTGTCTAGAAACTATTAATTGCAAGAATTAATTATTAACTTATGTTGCAAACATATAATTGGACAAAACAAACTTTAACATAATGTCACACCTGACTAATGAACACCAGAAAACCTAGTGTCCACAACCAAATAAATTCTTTTAATACATTTCTTAATTTATTTTAGATAATAAGGTGAATTAATGAACATATATCAAAAGTGCATAGTAAATTCTACAAAAATTACAGTAGCTCACATATCCTCTCAATAGTCTACTGTACAAATTTCATATCATTTTCATAAGTATAGCAACCTCTATGAAAAAGACAAGTTGCTAAAGCAAGAAATCATGTGAGAGCAAGATAAACCAATAACTCACTCATACAGCAACCAATGACCATGAAATTTTTACCCCACATCAAACATCACATGAGTAGCATGCCATAAACATTTCACTTCATTTGGAGCACCACAGAATTAGTTATTAAAAATACAAACACAACTAACAAAGAAAACCTAGATGCAAAGATCGATTTTTACAGCTAAAACTTTAAACTAAAATATGACATATTATAGATCTACTGCATAGACAATTTCACAAGGATTCCAAAAAGTCCTCATTTGCTATTTTACGATTTTTCTATGAATTATTATGAATTTCCAAATTTAAGCTAATTTCCTGCAAATAGGTCCTTATCGGCACTATTCATCTGAGTCTACAGGTTTGCAGTTAGGCCCCTTCCCTTTGTTGAATTCTTGCACGGGGTCCCTGACACAAATTTGGAGAGGGGGCTCATGGAGGCTCGCCGTTTCTGGCTGGAGGAGGTCACGTTGGCGGTGATGGAGTGGTGGAGGAGCACCGGGAGGCCCGCGAGCACCCGCTGGTAGACGCGATTTGCCCCATGGTGGCCCGTGGTGGCCTGGCCATGCACGCCGGCGGCCTGGGCGACGGTGGCAGGCGGCACCAGCGCTATCGAGCGTGGCATGGCCAACGGGGGAGTGTGGGAGGGGCGGCGTGGTGAGAGAAAGATGATGGTGCAGTCGGCTTGGACAGAGGAAGGGCTGAGCAGCGGGGACACGACGAGGCCGAGCTCGGCCATGGCGGCCATGGCTGCTTCTGCGCGTCCGCGAGCAGCAGCGAGGCGAGGGTGCAAGGGAGAGAGTGAGCCCGGTCGTCCACATCGGCCTGGGGCGCGTGGAGAAGCAGTAAGGCGACCGCAGGGAGGCGAGGGCACACAGCAAGGGAGAGGCCAAGGTCCATGCAAGAAGACCACGTCGGCAAAACGTCGAACACGTGGTGAGCGTCGCGGTGGGCAAGGTGGGAGCAGATTTGGGCCGTCTATGGGCCGAATCAGCGAATGGGCCAAAAACTAAGTTTTCTCACCTCGGCCTGCTCTACATTTTTCATTAAGAGGCCAAGGTCATTAGAGCAGTGGATTAGCAATTAATTATCTTCCAAGATGATAGTGTCAACACATTTATAATGGTCACGGAAACTCACTTTCGGAGGTCAAAACTCGGTCAAACTCAGTGCAACTTTTTGCATGCTCTTCTCCATAATATAACCTTCAGCTTTTCTTTTGGGGTCAAGTCAAGTTGCTTAACGAAATTTGGAGAACGCGGAATGCCAACGCCGTTGCTTAGTGAAACTCCAGACTTGGAATATTTCTAAGTGCTGAAAACTGCAGTAGATTCAATCTTGTGACCTCTGTTTGACTTATTTCCAAGCTGATCTATGTCTTAGTGCAAAAACAAAGTTTGTTCTACCCAACATGGACTACAACTTTTATTTAAGGTCAACCACCAAAACATGCACAGAACATACAGTTTTACTTTGACCAAATTAGGATCACAATAAAGCTTAAATTATCCTTTTTGATCCATTGGAGCATTTTCTAGATATTTGCTCAATATGAACCTTTCATGACTTTTGTTGTAGAGTTCATCTAGAGTCATTTGGGCAAGGTTGCAAGGTTTGGTTGATGACCTACATTTCCATTCACTTAATAGTGCAATTCAAGCACTTAGTAAAGCCATTCCAACAAGGATATAACTTATCATTTCATGTGACTTTTTTATTCCAAACTTCATGAAACTTTTCCAGTGCCCAATATAGATGGGTATTGATATGAGACTTATGAAGGTATCCCAATCACACCTCCCAAGCATATATCTTGAAAAGGGGATATATGTGAGCAAAGGTGCAATATCCAAGTTTAGGTTGGGGCTCATTTCCATAGGCTTGACCTTGACATCTTTATCACCACTTAATCTGTCCTCTTTGAGATCCAATCCACTGCTTAACTAGTGGCAAATGCCTAAGGTGTTACAGTTACAATAATCTTATGTCGTCATTAATCACCGAAACCCACTAGGGGCCTAGATGCTTTCACCTCCAAACTCTTCCCTCTCACTCTATCTCTCTATCACTAGTATAAGACTGGATCCTATGGAGGACTAATCTTCTCTCGATTACTAGGCTTCAGATCCTGGTAAGAAATATGAATTAGGGTTTCTGGCTCTTCAGCTCTCAGGATCAGAATAGGCTTGCCCTAGAAGGGGGTGCAGGCAGGTATATATAGCTCGGAGCGTCAATCCTTAGCTCTCGGATCAAACCGACCTTGAGCAACGATGTAGATGGGGCCTCAAAGGCGGTGGGAGAACCAACGTTGAAACGGAGGCTGACAGGTGGGCCGTGATCATGTTGGAAAAGAACTGAGCGCTCTGCCAGAGGGCTTGGGTTCGTCCGTTCATGACATCAAAGGGCTGCCCACTGTTCAGGTAATCTTGGACTATCTGCACATATGGGATTTGGTCGAAGAAGTTCAACTTTCTCATGGAATACCCGATAAGCTCTCTTGGAGGTGGTCCAGTGATCAAGAGTATTCTGCTAGCTTCGGCATATGATGCAATGTTCGTTGGATCGACTAGACCTCTTGGTGTGAAGCTGCTTTGGAAGACGATAGCCCCTCCACGGGTTAAGTTCTTTTTCTGGTTGGTGCTCCATCGATGATGTTGGACGGCTGCACAGAGAAAACGGCATGGCCTTCAGGATTCAGATGACTGCATTATGTGTGCACAGACTGTGGAGACGATGAACCACAATATTCTCGGTTGCGTTCTGAGTCAATTTGAGCAATGATTTTGACTAAACTACATCTCCACGATCAGATTCAGGTACAGGAAGAAGATGTGATGCTATGGTGGATAAGGATTAGGAAGGTGCTGCCCAAGGAGAACTGTCGTGGCTTTGATTCTCTATTCTTTCTGGTGGGTTGGACTTTGTGGAAGGAGCGGAAAGCGCGGACATTCTGGAACGATGTGGCAATGCCAAGCGAACTGCTGCAGGGTGTTGTAGATGAGTCCAACCTCTGGGTGATGTCTGGCTTCAGAGCTCTGAGGTCGTCGTGTCACCTTCTATGAGTAGTTCTTTGCTTTTGCTAGTTTCTTGGTCGCAAGCTTGTTGCAATGTGCAAAAGGAATCCTTTGGTCCGTGGCGTGCGTGTGTGTTGGTAATCACAAGATTACCGTGTAATGCATAAACCATCTTCTTAATGAAAAGCGTGCTACGGTATGGTCACAAAAAAAAGATAAATATAATGTTTTAGCTAATCAGTCAGTGATCTTGTAGGTCTGGTATGCATGAGTCCTCCCAGGCTCATGTTGCTTCCACACTTGTGATCTCCTTGTGATGTTTAATTTGGTTGTTACATGACCAATGTTGAGGCCTCTTTTTCAGGTAACACTACAGCACACGTTCGTTTATGTGTTATCATAGCATTATTTTTTTTGTCGTTCACAGTATTACCCATGTGATAGCCACTAATATTTATATATATATACTCGATCCTATGTACAGGATGATATGGAGATGCGGCAGAACTTATTCGTGGATTTATTGGCGCACGAAGGAAATGGATATTGAAGATTTCTTCCTGTTGATATAAAACATTATCTTAGCCGTATCACGGAAAGGTCTATAAGGTCTATACGGTAGAGTTTGTGAGCCTGCAACGCCGCACTCTCGGTGACTGTGTTATTTCATGAACTTTGCCTTTTGGATTAAATATTATTTTAACATCGGTATTTAATTTCACAGTATTGTACTATCTTATTGTGTGATCCATGTGTTTTTAAGTACAAAAGTTTAACTGTCCTGTAGCAACGCACGGGCACGCTACTAGTCTCACAACTAAAAAGACTAAAGATAGGACATTGTTTTGGTGAGATAAAATTTCGCCTCACCTCGTTGACTCCCCCTGCGATCCCCAGCAAGGTAAAAGAAGGAAACCACCATCCCTGCTATGCCTGCCCGCTTTCACCGCGATTCCCCAATGTGATAGAAAAGGAAACAACAATCCCTGTCACGATCTCCTTCTCCTCAACGACACCGCCTCATCCACCTCATGCGACGCCGCTGCCTCCTCCTCGTGATCTCCTCCTCCTCGTGATCCACCAGCCCAGCGGCAGCAAGCACCCATCGATATTGTGCTTGATCCGGCCTGGTGTGACCAGATCTATCCCTCGCTCGCTCGATAGCCCTACGTGGACACCTCTCCCTCGCACCGCTTGTCGCCAGCACGGCTGCCTCCCTCACTCGCCCGGCGTTGTATGCCCTTCCTCCCTCCCATGATCACCGGCCATTCACTGTCGCTCGCCCACGCCGCGCACACTGCTCCATCAAAAAAAGGGAAGGCCCCCAATCACTACGCTCGACTGTCCTTTGTTTCTCCGATGCACATTGCGAGATCAGACCACTAGTGTAGGACTGAGCTACAATCCTGTCGATGTTTGACCACCGATAGCCTGCCTTGGGGGTCCCCAGGGTAGTATGTTTGGGCTTCAGTGTATGCAGAACTCGATGGTTAACGCAAGAGACAGTCGATTTATCCTGGTTCGGACCCTCGATCGATGATCGAGTAATAGCCCTACGTCCAGTCGGCGTTAGCCTTGCGTTGGATTGATTGTAAAGTGTTGTGTTGTACAATTGTTGTTTGAACTCTCGATCCAAGGAGCCCTGCCCTCCTTTATATAGTCAGGAGGCCAGAGTCCTAGTCGGTTTACAATGAGAGTTCCTAGTAGGATTACAAAATAATACTACTACTAAGATTACAGGGGAAGAATCCTAGTTAGGCTAGTTCTTCTCCCTTCCTTGTGGGGTATCCCATGGGTCCTGCACCGACAAGCCCCCGAGCACTTCATGGTTGAGTTCTGGAAGCCTCGTCTTGTTCCTTCAGGTCTTGTCGAGCAGGAACAAGCGTCGTCCGAGTGCTTTCTTGAGCGAAACCATGCAGCGCTTCATGAGATCTTCGCGTGGTGTGTACCTTTTTGAAGAAAAAAGTACCCCCATTTGGATGTAGCCCCCGAGCCTCTTGCTTTTTGGCACAAGGAGCTTGAGGGTCTTTTCTTGAAATCTTCCTGATTCTTCGTTGAAAGGTTCCCCGGTTTCCTTGTTAAAAAGAGCTCTGATTTAGCTGTGTTCTAGTTCTTTTGTTGGAAAGAGCTCGGATATAGCTATGTCCTGGTTCTTTTTATCTTGTGGCCTTGAAGTCGTCTATCTTGAAGAAGTGTTCTGAGTGACGTGCGTCTTCGAGTATTGTTCCCTCTCGCCTGAGTCTTCCATTATTGAGCCCTGTCTTTTCACTGTGTCCTTTGTTAGGCTTATTTCGTTGGTACTCCTAGTCCATGTGCACCGCTCCTTTGATCTATAAATACCCTCCCGGAGTGCTTGTTTTCATCCATTGAACATTCTGTTGAAACCTTCGTAGTTATGAATATGGTAGTTTGTGAAGTAGAGCAGCCTCGGGCATGTTTTGTAGTTCTTGTGTGTCTTGTCGTAGCTGGAGGAAGTCTTATGATAAGGATTAGAGGTAGGCTAATCCCGTAGCAGCAATGTACCAGGATGTACGTGGCAGTAGTTGGAGGAAGTCTTGTGATGTGGCTTCATTCCTTCATCTGGCAGTTCTGGGTTGATCCTCGCCGCTTGTCTTGAGACTGTCCGGTGCAGATCAACACCATATCCAGCATCACATCAGACTTGGGTAGACAGATGCCTGCCGGCCTTCTCTACTCCATGTTGTCCCGCTGTTCTGCTGATTTTCGCCTTGGGTGCACTACATCCGTCCTTTGAAGAAAATAGTGTAGCCGAGTGCGATTTGTTCTACCGAGTAGCGATTTGAGACACGTAGTCATTCTAGAGCCTAGCCGTGTCCAGGTTCCTCTTTGCTACTCTGCTTTTCAGTGGTACCGAGTTCGTTGGGTCTTGTAAGATTTGTAATCTTCTATTTTTGAAGTCGCTTGTAATGGAAAGAATCTTGTCTTCTGAGTTGTCATTTATTTTTCTGCTGTAGTCCTGGTTGTTCATGAGATTCCCAAGTTCTTTCTGTAAGAACTGAGTTTTTATGTTCCTTGTGAGGTAGCCCTTCTTTTCTTCATGGTTGATGGGTTGTTTTTTGTAGTAATCTGATAACTCCACCGTAGTGCAGGATGGATAAGTCTGAAATCTGCCCATTGAATTGTACCGTTGTGTGGATTTGTGCCCTCCATCATTTTAGCTGTGTCAGTAAATGGACCGTTGCGTTCTCACATGGTGCTTTAACGGGCCTAGTGGGCCATTTTTATCGCTGTAAAATCTATTTAAAGACCCTTCATCTTCTTTTTCTTTACTGCCCTTCTCTTGCCTTGAAACCCTAGCTTTTAGAGATCTGCCGTCGCCATTGCCGCCACCATCTTAGCGCCGCTGTCCAAACCTTCTCTTCCCCTAGTTCCTTCTTACCTCCATTAGTACATGGGTAGGAAGAAAGCTACGAGCAAGTCCTAGGCAACCTTCGTGGATGTGGAGTCGTCTCTTTCCGTGATCGAGAACCAGGAGTTTGTGGCCATGAGGGCTGCCCAGAAAGCTTGGTTGGCTCCGACAACAACTGAAGACCAGCTCCATGAGCTTGCCAGCGATGGTCTAATCTAGAGCAAGGGCATTGCTGAATGGAGAGTCCCAGGCGAGCATTGGGTCCCTGCTCTAGGTCCTAGTGAGATCACCCTTTTCATCTCTTTTATCCATGCCGGTCTTTGCCTTCCTGCTTCCGCCTTCCTTCATCTATTTCTTGGTTATTTTGGGGTTAGTCTGAACCATCTAACTCCCAATGCCGTCCTCCATCCTTCTATTTTCGTACATCTCTATGGAGCTTTCCTTGGAATTCCTCCTCTTTCTCTTTTTCGTCACTTCTTTCGTCTGAAGCCTCAACCTCGCCGTGAAGATACCAACGTTCTTGGCGGTTGTGGGATTCAGTTTCGCCAGGGTCTGAAAAGCAAGTTCTTTGACTATGACCTGGTTGATTCTGTGAGGGGTTAGTGCGCTGATTGGTTCTATGCCACCAATTTGATTCCTTCTATTGCCGTGCATTCTGGATCTAGTCCCTCAGTTAACGACCGGTGGGAAAAGAACTCCCTGACTCCAGTCGAGCTCCAGGTGATCCAGCCATTCCTTGAGCGGATAAGCACTCTGAAACAGTAGGGCTTGACCAGTTTCAGAATCGTCTCAAGTTTTCTTCGCCGTCGTGTCTAGCCTCTGAAGGAGCGAGAGAACTTTGGCTTCGAGTACTCTAGGGCTGAGGATCCTTCACGAATGGTCCCTGCTCTTGAGTTGACCGGCGAGGAGGTTCTCGAGCGTCTCTAGAAGTTGCTGAAGGGGGCAAGCATTGTCCCGCTTACTATCTCTGAGTTCTCTGCCAACAACCCACCTCCAGCTATGAGTAGTTTTCTCTTCGTGCGGGTACTTTCTGTATTTCTTTTGCTGTATCTATTTTTGCTTAATTTTCCTTGTCTTGTTGTTTTATTCTTTTCGTAGGAATTGGGGCACAACTTTGTTGACCCGGTCCCTCTTGATGCCCCCCCCCTACCATGGTGAATACTAGGGAGAACCTTGATGGGGCTTCTGTAACCAGTAAGTTCCCAATCACCACTGTGTTTCCTGGAGTTTCTTCCGGAGTTGTTGATGTATATGAAGAATATGTTCCTCGTCCAGTCCCTTGAGGTCCTCGTAGTGTCTCGAAGAGGGGGTGAGTGGATGGTTCTTCATCTGGTTTACCTGCTTCCAAGAAGTCTCGCTAGCCAAGTACTCGTCCAGGTACTCCAGTTGTAGCTAGCATGCTCTTAGGTGAGCATATTAATACACTCTGTCCCTTTGTCTTCTTATTTTTGTCTTGAACCGAGTACTTTTGTTCTTTTTTTAGCTGCTACTATGGTGGCCTTGGTCAAGACTGAGGAAGAAGAGGGCGATGATGCACCCCTTATCACGCGGCGGTGAGTTATTTTCTTGTTCTGCTGCTGCTGAATCCCTCCTCTTTGTTTTGACTTTGGTCTTGATCTTTTTGTAGTAAGCGATCATCGGGCACTAGTTCTTCTGAGGCTCCTGCACCAGGTTCTTCGATGTTGAGTTCTTCCATAGCTCTGGTACCGGGTTCTTCTAGGGCTCTAGGTACCGGCTATACCGCTCCTGTCGCCTAGTGGCGGGGATGTTTTTGCTACCATGGTTCCTCCTGCGAGGTCTTCTTTTTGTTTTGCGAAGAAGAAGGTAGCTGGGTGAGTGGATTCTAGTTTCATCTCTTTGCGTCTATTCTCCTTTTCTCTAGTTCTCATTGGCAAGTTCTTTTATCAACTTTTAGGCCTTCGTCTTCTCTCGTCTCTCCATCGACTTCTTGCCAGCCCTCTGTTGTGCTGCCGAGTACTGAGCCTTAGGACTCACAGCGCACTGTTAGTGAAGTGGTTGTGGGGGTGACAAGGCCTTCTAGTGACGATGCTGCTGCTGTCTTGGTTACCCTAGAGGTGACCATGGCCATTACGGTGGACTCATCTAGGGAGGTAGCCGAGACTTCCCATGATGTGTCTTTGGCCTTGTCTTCTCCGCATCGGCCGTCTTCTCCCTCCGCTCCTCTTTCTGCTGAAGATGTGGTTCATCAATTTGATGCCACTCATCGGTTATCAGAGTTGGCTGCTTCTTGGGGAGAGTTCGCGACCTTTGCGACTTCTCTTGGAGAAAAACTCCAAGTTTTCGGAAGTTCTTTCTTTGGGTGTTCATCTTTCTCCTATTCTTATGCCTTTTTTCTCTCTTTCTTTTTGTTTAGTCCTTCTCTCGGGACCATACCGGCTTCTTCTTCTCGTCGGAAACCGAGAAGAAGTTGTCTTCTGAGTTGAGCGCCCTGAAGGCAGAGCTAGATCTCTGCCATGCCGAGATGGAGGCTGAGCAGTCAAACGCATCAGAAGGAGGAACAAGGTCTTCAGTGCCCGGGTCGTTGAGGCCGAAGAAGCAGAGGGATGCCGCTATCCAGGAGGCCTTAAAGAATTCGGAGGCCATGAAGAACTTGGAGGCTATGAAGAAGGAGTGCAATGATATTGCGGGTTCTTTTTGTGTCCTTCTGCATTCAAACTCTCCTCTCTGCTGACTTGTTGTTTGTTGCCTTGTCTAGCTCTCCGGGTCAGAAAGCAGAAGCTCTCGGAGGGCATTGATGAAATGAAGACTCTTGTTCGTACGAGTCACAACAAGGCTGAGGAGGTAATTACTCATGCTGAGGAGGAACTTACGCTTGCTAAGTTGATTAGGCGTGGAGCTGATAGAGATCTTGTGTAGGCCCAAAAAACTATTGAAGACTTGTCTGGCAAGTTGGCGACGGCTACTGAAAACTGGAAAGCTTTGTGGAAATCCTTTCGTTCAGTAGCCTGACGTTCTCCTGAACTCCAGCAGGATGATGGGCAATCTTGGGCTCAGTTGATTCCTCGAATTCCGACTCATTTCCAAGAGTTCATGAAGAGGTGCGCCCAACTGTGTACCAAGAATGTCCTAGGCCCGGGTCCGAGTTCTTGCTCCTAGCGGCTCCTTTGTCCCAGATAGCAGAGGAAGCTGACTAGTCAAGAATACATTGATGCCATTGAGAGGATGGAGCCTGAGGTTGAAGACTTAGCTAGTAGAATAGTAGATAATCTTAATATTGTTATCTATTCTCCTGATGATGACGCTTGATGTATTTGACCTTTATTCCCGTGCCTTGTAATATGACATTATACTTCTTTTTGAATGAAGATTTTTTGTTGATGCCTTCTTTGCCCGGATGCCTTGTTTATTCCTTGGGTGATTTGTCCAATTGGTCAGAGTTACTTGACTTGCCGAGTACTTTGTCTTGTAAACAATTCTGCGCGCTATCTTGACAAACTTTCTTGATTTGTCGAGTACTTTTCTGTCCCATGTAAACAACTCATTATATATATAGATCTTTATGTTGACAGCCTTTCTTGATCTATCGAGTGCTTGTCTGGCCTTCTTTTGTGCCATGTAAACAACTCATTATATGTAGATCTTTATGTTCTTGGGTATTTGTGCCATGTAAACAACTCATTATATGTAGATCTTTGTGTTCTTGGGTATCTCCAGTGTAGCCCCCAAGCCTCTTGCTATTTGGAACAAGTCGCTGGAGGGTCTTGTCTTGAAATTGCTATGGTCTATGCTCAGGCTTAGTTTCAGTCATTTTGCTTTTTGTTTCGGGTGTTAGCTTGTTAGCTACCCTCATCGGCGGGCTCAAGCATCTTTTTAGCTATTTTGCTCTCGGCCAGGATGCTTAGGTGTATTTTCAGCCATTTTGCTTTTTTATTTTGGGTGTTAGCTTGTTGGCTACCCTCATTGGCGGGCTCAAGCGTCTTTTCAGCTATTTTGCTCTCGGCCGGGATGCTCAGGTGTCTTTTCAGCCATTTTGCTTTTTATTTCGGGTGTTAGCTTGTTAGCTACCCTCATCGGTGGGCTTAAGCGTCTTCTCAGCTATTTTGCTCTCGGCCGGGATGCTTAGGCGTCTTTTTAGCCATTTTGCTTTTTATTTCGGGTGTTAGCTTGTTAGCTACCCACATCGACGGGCTCAAGCGTCTTCTAGCTATTTTGCTCTCGGCCAGGATGCTCAGGCGTCTTTTCAGCCATTTTGCTTTTTATTTCGGGTGTTAGCTTGTTAGCTACCCTCATCGATGGGCTCAAGCGTCTTCTCTATTTTGCTCTCGGCCAAGATGCTCAGGTGTCTTTTCAGCCATTTTGCTTTTTAGAAACAACTCAGGGGTAAGCCATGATGAGACGTATGTTTGTTGAGAAAGAATCATCTTTATTGATCATTAATATTGATATGTCATAATGATACATATGTTTTCGATGGGCGCAATCTTTGTTGATCATGAACGTTGATCTCTCATGTCTTGTATGCATATTTTCCCTTGAGTTGTTTTCATGCGTAGAATCTTCGTAGCTGACTGATGTGCCATGTATTGTTGACTTCTTTTCTGTCTTCAGTTATGAGCTTGTATAGTGCCCGGTCCGATGACTTTTTTGACTGATAAAAGGACCTTCCCATGGACTGAGTAGTTTGTGGCGTCTGTCGGTTTTTTGTATTCTTCTTAGTACTAGGTCTCCGACTTGTAATGATCGAGACTGGGTATTCTTATTGTAGTGGTGCCTTAGTCCTTGGAGGTATCTTGCTGATTGTAGGGTAGCGTTTATTCTAACTTCTTCTGTACTGTCGAGTTCTAATCTTCTGGTGTGTTCTGCTTCTCCTTCGTCATACTATTCTATCCATGGTGACGTCCAAACCAAGTCAGCAGGTAGTACGGCTTCTGATCCGTAAACTAGGAAGAAAGGCGAGTATCCGGTGGCTCTGCTTATTTGAGTTCATAGCCCCCATACTACTTTGGGTAATTCTTCAATCCATTTTGATCCATAGTCTGCTAGCTCTTCATACAGTCTTGGTTTCAATCCGGCTAGTATGAGTCCGTTAGCCCTTTCTACCTATCCATTGGCTTCTAGATGTGCGACTGGTGTGTAATCTATGCTGAAGCCACAATCATGTGCCCAACTTTTGAATTCTGTAGCTGTGAAGGGAGAACCCAAGTCTATGATGATTCGATTGGGCATGCCGAAGCGATGCATAATGTCTTGGATGAACTCGACTGCTTTGGCTGCGTTGTATTTTGCGAGTGGTTTGTATTTGATCCACTTGGTGAACTTGTCAATTGCTACAAAGATGTACTCGAAACCGCCCTTTGCTTTCTTGAGAGGTCCTACTTGATCCAGCCCCTAGCAGGAGAAAGGCCAAGCGGGTGGGATGCAGATGAGGTTGTGGGCTAGCACATGAGCCTGTCTTGCGAACATCTGATAACTTTTGCATCTTCTAACAAGTTCTTCTGCGTCTTTCAAAGCGGTTGGCTAGTAGAAACCAGTGCGAAATGCTTTGCCGACTAGTGTTCTTGAAGCGGCGTGATTTCCATAGCAACCTGAGTGTATTTCGTCTAGGATTTGTTTGCCTTCTTCAAATGAGATGCATTTTAGGAGTACTCCTGATGATGCGGCTCTTCTATATAGCTTGTCTCCTACTAGGACGTAATTCTTGCTTCTATGAATGACTCGTGTGGCTTCCTGTTTTTCCGCTGGCAACTTATTCTCTTTGATGTAATCAATAAAAACCTGGGTCCATGAATTGGTGATTACCAAGATCTGGGTGCCTTTGGCTGAGATTTGAGGGGTTATTTCACCAGGGTTGTTTGATAGAGGGGGCTGATAACTCCTCTATGAACACACCAGGTGGGACCTCTGCCCTATCTGATCCAAGCTTGGCAAGGATATCTGCTGCAATGTTGGAATCCTACAGGACATGTAGAATTTCTAATCCTTGGTTGACTTGGTTGCCAGCCTCCTAACTTGGAATCCTATAGGGGTTATTTTCAAGTTTTCAGGATTTCAGCACAGCAAGCACCCATGTTTTCTTTGGTGCAATCCCAACCTTTGTTGACTTGGTTGATGACTACTACCGAATCGCCATATACGAGTAATTGCTTGATTCCGAGGGTAATTGCCACTCGTAGCTCATGGATGAGAGCTTCGTATTCTGCTTCATTGTTGATAGCTTGCCATAATATCTGAAGGACATACTTGAGTTGTTTTCTGTCTGAAGAAATTAGGAGGACGCCTGCACTAGCTCCGCCTAGCTTGAGTGATCCATCAAAGTACATCTTCCAATGATCAAGGATGGTGCTTGACACGGGTTGTTGAATTTCTAGTCCATTCGGCAACAAAATCAGCAAGGGCTTGAGATTTAATTGCTTTTCGCATGGGGTGAAATCGATGTTGAGAGCATCCAAGTTCAACTTGCCCACTTGGATATGCACCCTATTGTGTCTTTGTTGTGTAAGATGTCTCCTAGTGGGAAATCTGTCACCACTGGTAATCTTGTGGCTTTCAAAATAGTGACGAAGCTTGCGTGAAGTGATTAGTAGGGCGTATAGTAGTTTTTGCACATGCGGGTATAGGATTTTTGATTCTGACAGTACTTCGCTGATGTAGTATACTGGGCGTTGTACTTTATACACGCGCCCTTCTTCTTCTCTTTCCACTACTATCGCCGTGCTGACTATAGTAGAAGTTGCCGCAATGTATAGCATCATGTCTTCGTCTTTCTTTGGAGGTGTTAGGACTGGTGAGGATGTGAGGTATGCCTTAAGTTTCTTGAAAGCTTCATTGGCTTCTTCCGTCCACTCGAACTTGTCTGTCTTCTTTAGTAGTTTAAAGAAAGGTAATCCTTTTTCGCCGAGTCTTGAAATGAAACAATTGAGTGCCGCCATGCAGCCTGTTAGTTTTTGTACATCTTTGACGCTTCAAGGAGGGCCCATCTCTATTATGGCTCGAATTTGCTTGGCGTTTGCTTCGATTCTGCGATGACTGACCAAGAATCTGAGTAGTTGTCCTAAAGAAACTCCGAATACACACTTGTTTGGGTTCAATTTCCACCTCCATCTTTTTAGATTCTCGAAGGTTTGTTTTAAGTCTTCAATCAGTGCATCTGGGTTCTTTGTTTTTACAACCACATCATCCACATATGCTTCTACTGTTTTCACCGATCTGATCACCAAGGCATGTTTGGATAGCTCTTTGGTAAGTGGCTCTAGCGTTCTTGAGTCCCAAACGACATGGTCTTGTAGCAGTAGGCAGCCGAACGGAGTGATGAAAGATGTCTTGCTTTGGTCCTGTTCTTTTAATGCGATCTGGTGATATCCGGAATAGCAGTCTAGAAAGGATAATAGGGCAGATCCTGCTATTGAATCAACTATCTAATCAATGCATGTGGTAGCCCGAACGGATCTTTCGGCTAGTGTTTGTTGAGATCTATGTAGTCGACACATATGCGCCACTCGTCCATATTCTTTTTCTGTACTAGAACTAGGTTTGCTAGCCTATCTGGATGAAGGATTTCTTTGATGAATCTGGCTGCCATTAGTTTTGTAATTTCCTTTTTAATTGCTGCCTTCTTGTCGGGAGAGAATTGTCGTAGTCGTTGTTTCATAGGCTTGAAGCCTTCATTGATATCAATTCTGTGCTCAGCCAACTCTCTTGGGACCCCTGGCATGTCGGCCGACTTCCATGCGAAGATATCTTTGTTGTCCCGAAGAAAGTTGGTGAGCGCGAGTTCCTATTTTGCTGATAGGTGTGCACTGATGGTTGCCGTTTTTGAGGGATCACTGGTGCCTAGGTCAATTTGCTTGACGTCGACTTCTTTTGGTGGTGCTAGGATGCTTGGCTTTTTAGCCGGTATCTCTAGTTCTTCTTGGCTTATTTCTACAGTAATAGTGGCTATTTCTTTTCTTCCATCGTTTGCCTATGCTCTTGCTGCAATTTGAATAGCCTAAACATCACAGTCAAATGCGCGCTTTAAATCACTCCTGAAGAGAAAGAACATCGTTAGGCCCTGGCATCTTAAGCAACAGGTATGGATAATGCAGGTATTGCCATGAATTTGGCTAGTGCCGGGCGCTCGAGGATCGCGTGATATGATGAATCGAAGTCTGCGACTTCAAACTTGATGAACTCTATACGGTAGTTCAAGGGAGTTCCAAAGGTAACCAGTAGAGTGATTTGTCCAAGTGGCATTGCTGCCTTGCTGGGTACTATGCCATAAAAAGGTGAGCTTGTTGGTGTGATCATCCCGGCGAGTTGTAGTCCCATCTTCCTTAGAGTTTCTAAAAAATAATGTTGAGTCCGGCTCCTCCGTCGATTAGTACTTTTGTAACAGTCATATCGGCAATGGTTGGATCTAGAACCAGTGGGTAATGGCCTGCATTTCCTACGCTGGTCCATTGGTCTTCTCTTAAAAATTGGATTGGATACTCTGACCAATTGAGATATCTTGGTGTAGCAGGTTCTGCTGCCATGATGGTTCGTAACACTAGTTTTTCTTAATGTTTGCTTCTGGAATCTAGAACCCCGGCAAAGATTACTGCCACTGTCCCCCTAGATTTTTTGAATCCCGTGTCTTCAAGGTTGTCTCCTTTTTTCTGATTGTCTTCTTTATTGTTTCCTATGCTATCTTTTCTAGTGTATCTTTCGTTGAAGGTGTAGCAATTTCTGATGGTGTGCTTTCCATTGGGGTGCAAGGGGAAATGTATGTTCTCAATGTCGTCATATCTTCTGGGCTTGGTAAATTTCTTTGATTTGTCAGCCATTGCTACTGTAGTTGTCTGGACCACATGCTTTCTCTCCTGATGTCTGTTGTTTCAAGGAATTTGCCTGTCCGGGTTGTCTCTGTTGCTTCTATCCGGGAATCTTTCTCGTGTCTTCTCTTTTGTAGTAATCATCTTTTCCACTGTTCTTCTGAATTCTTCATTGTTTCTTGGGCTTTCTTTGCAGAAGTCTTGAAATTGCCATCTAGCCATGATTCCATGAGAGAAGGCTTCGATTACTTCTCGTTGTGTGATGTCATGTACTTGAGCTCGTAGTTCGCCAAATCATCGATAGTAATTTCTGAGACTTTCACCTCCTTTCTGCTTGAGTCCTTTTAACTCTGCATGGGTGATTGGATGTGTAATAATTCCCACAAAATTTTCATAGAAAGCTCTTAGCAAGTATTCCCAATTTCTGATTGATCCTGGATTCAATTTGTCAAACTATTGAAGTGGCATGGTTTCTAGGGCCATGGGAAAGAGCAAGGTTTTGATGTCATCATCTCCTTTGGCCAATTCAATCGATTGTGAGTAAATCCTGAGCCATTGCTTTGGTTCAGTCTTGCCATCATACTTGGAGTGGTTGGACGGCTTGAACTTGTGAGGTAGTCATATTGAAGCAAGTCTGTTTGCAAAACAGGAGAATCTATCGTGCGTTCTGGCTTCCGTATATTCTGATTCTGCACCCCCTTCTTGCCAACTGTCGTCTTGGTGAGAGTAGTTCTGTGTGGCTGTCTGAGTAGGTGCTTTGCTTCTGGCCTTTCTTGGTTGCTCGACTCGATTGTTTTGACTATGATATCTTCGGCTCTCTCCGTTGTGACTTCCACTTGGTCCAAGTCTTTCAAAAGCAGACTTCCTTTGATTTTGATCTTCCTGTTCATGAGATATTGCCCTTCCATCATTTGTCCTAAAGACTATTGATCAAAGAAAGTCTTGGAGCTGTTCTTGCTTTTCATTGGGATATGAGGTCGCCCTGAGTTCTTCTAGTGCTTCTCGGATCTTATCGTAGGGTGTATTTGCTGCTCATCCTTCTTCGATCTCTCATTCTAATTTTCTTCTATTGTACTCGGCTAGGTCTGATTCATATTTGATCCAAGTGTCCTTTCGCTGCTTAGCATGGCGTTGACGTCCTTGTTTCAATTTGTTCTTTCTTTCTCTCGCTTGCCTCTGACTCTTAGTCTCACCATCGTGCCCCTAGATAAATGGTGATATGTTGGATTCGGATTCATCTGAAGACCTCATGTCAGGTACTTCTGGGGGGATCAATGGTGATCGAGGACGGTGAATCATGAATACTTCTCTAGCGTGAGTTGTTCTATCATCGTCATTGATTTCCGTACTGCCAGAGCTGTTGATAACTTCAGTAGAGGTTTCAAGGTCATAGATCGAATCTCCTTCTTGGTAGGGTAGAGTTTTTGTCGTCGTATCATCGACTAGTTGGGTGCCGTCATCCTCAGGAACGGTACCTGGCCAGTGAATGATGTAGTCTTGAGATGTTATAGTTAGAACGAGACCTTTCTGGGCTCCCTTTAGTGGCATTCTGAGCACCGAATCGAGGAATCCTTCGGGTCGTGTCTAATTAGACATTGCCATGTTGTGGAGTCCATCCGGAAGAGGACCCAACTTCTTTGAAGTATTCTGAGTGTGTTCCGAGTAGTATTCTTGATAGATTGACATCATGCTCTAGAGCTTTGTCAGAAAAGAACTCGGTTTTCCGAAACAACTCGGATAAGACTTTGTCTCGGATGCGGAACTTGAGTTCGAATTGGATGCGTGAAGTCATGGAATCTGAGTTGGATTGGAAATTACGAGCTGCGCGAATCTTTCGGCAAGCTGATCTATTGTTGTCGTCGAAATGAAAAAGTCCTGATGATGATCCGAATCTTTGAGGAGATGGCCTTGGAGCTTGCCGTCGTCGCCTGCCTTGCAGATCCATGAACCAAAGATGAAGGTTGATCCCATCGAGAAGATCATGTTGTCGAGGTCCGTCGAGCTCTCGGATGCAAAATCGCCGAAAGCCCCTACCTGGCATGCTAGCTGTCGATGTTTGACCACCGATAGCCTACCTCGGGGGTCCCCGGGGCAGTATGTTCATGCTTCAGCGTATAAAGAACTCGATGGTTAATGCAAGAGACAGTCGATTTATCCTGGTTCGGACCCTCGATCGATGATCGAGTAATAGCCCTACGTCCAGTCGGCATTAGCCTTGCGTTGGATTGATTGTAAAGTGTTGTGTTGTACAATTGTTGTCTGAACTCTCGATCCAAGGAGCCCTGCCCTCCTTTATATAGTCAAGAGGCTAGAGTCCTAGTCATTTTACAATGAGAGTTCCTAGTAGGATTACAGAATAATACTACTACTAAGATTACAGGGTAAGAATCCTAGTTAGGCTAGTTCTTCTCCCTTCCTTGCGGGGTATCCCGTGGGTCCCGCACTGACAAGTCCCGGTTGGGAAACCCCCTTTAGTCCTAGTTCCTAGAACCGGGATTGAAAGAGGACCTTTAGTCCTGGTTGGTACTACCAACCGAGGACTAAATGTGGCCACAGACATTGCACCAGGGCTGGCACGTTTAGTCCTAGTTGGCATTTTCAACCGGTACTAAAGGCTTTTTTCCATTTCTTTTCTTTTTATTTTATGGTTTCTTTTCAATTCAATTCATTTTTGTTTCATTTAGCTTTTCGTATACAAATTCTATGCTGCTAATATACGTACATCATATAAGGTTCCATTCGAGCATTATACATACATAACTCACTAAAATGTATGAAACTAAATATATACAAATATTATAAAGAGGTTGTGCATGCATGGAATATGTACACAATAAAGTCACAAAAACCTTGTACTGCTCATGTCTTTAGGATTTCTTGCACAACCCTAATTTTTCGTCATCGTTTGGCTACTAGGTATTAATTCTTTATGGTCACAGTAGTACGTGCCCTTGGGATCGATGACCTGGTCGTTAAGAAATCCTAACAATGCCTCCTGAATTGCTTTGATCTGTTCATCTCGCAGGACCTTGCGCTTCATCCATTCAACCTTCAATTCCAATGAAAGGAAAAGTATGAATATATATATATATATATATATATATATATGATTATATATATCAACACAATGGTAACAAATAAATTGTGTATATTTTTTATGTACTTCAAGGATCTCTTCTGGAGTTCTCCTTGAGTACTCCATCAGGAACTCACAGACATAGTATCCACATAAGTTGTTCCCCAGTCCCTACTGTAGACACCACTTTACGAGAAAAAGATTCATCATCAATCAATGAAGCATGGTAATAATGAATTGAACTAAATAAAGATGCGATGACCTAGCTAGTACTTACTGGGTATTGGACTATTTTCAGAGGCACTACCCAATTACCATAATGGTGTTTCTAGGTGAACATTTTCCAAGCACTGCTCAACAAAAAATGGAGTTATAACATTAAAGTGGCATAAGAGAGTATATAGTGTGTGTGAGACCAAAATTACCTTTGGAGTATATCGAGGATTTCTTGGTACTCTGCTCAGGGTTTTGTAGCCAAGTCAAAGATTTTTACAATACTCCTAGTCATATCGATGACCAGCAGTATCCAGTGGAAGCTACATTTATATGCAGGCATAACTCATTAACTAAAGTCAACATAGAGTAAGACATTCACACTCACTTATAGTTGTAAGGAAAGAGTATTAGTGTCTTGTTAGCGTTCTTTTCTAAGAACCTGAACAGATTCATCTCCGTCTGTGGTTGCCATTTATCATATGGCATAATGTGCGGAGGTGCCTTGAATATGCGATTCAGATCAACGAAACAACATCAGTCAACCCTTTGTTCTTGTGGGTCCGCATCTCATATCTGCATATATATAGTACAAAAGAATATATATGGTATGAGGATATAACTATATATGAATAACTGAACTAACATAGGAGTTACTTCAATTCAGTTGTAGAAAGAATCACTTACAGACACCAGCAGCTGAGGAGAGATCTATTGAGAGCGTCCCGGTTTAATAGTTGGTGTAATTCATTGAACTCGATTGTGAGTATGTCATAGCTCAAGTAATGCTCTGGTCTCACTCTGGCAATAACTCATGCTTGTTCCCTAGTGGCGGTCACTTTTAAGTACCACTTGTTGAGCAAGAACATTTGAGTACCCAGTGATGAGTAGTAATTAGGGTTGACAAGACTCTAGCCATACTTGTAGGTCCAGTATGGATCATAGTTGCTTGTTGCTATCGTTGCCATGTCTAGGATTTGTTCACGTGAGAGACCTATGTTGGCCATGAACGCTTCAATTGCCGCCATATCTATTGGGGCCCCATTGAATGATTTCACCCTCCTCAACAATTAGCGGGTCGATAGATTGCTTAGATTGCTGCCCGAGCTGCGCAACATCTTTCCCTGCTCTCCTCGCTTTCACATTCTCCTTATGTGACTTGCTGAGAGAGTGTTCATAGTCCAATAATGGTGAGGGCTTAACTGCATCACGCTGCTTTTGCTTTTTCTCCTTGATTTTTTGCCTTAGTTCTTGTTGTTGAATGTACTACGTCTTTGGTGGATTTTTCTCAAGTTCCCTCTTCTATGCTCTTTCTTCTTCACAACCTTTCTTCCAATCATCATAATGCTTTTGTGCCACCGCTTTTGATTCATCTTCAGACTTCTCATAAGGTAGCTTCTCCGAAGAGGCCTTTTTCCTACCACGGCTGGTTTTCTTCTTGTAGGCCCCTCATTTTGAGAGTCCTGAGATATACATATTTGCTCTAGGATCACGCACAAATACACCAACATCGCACAGAAATGGTACGCATATTTAAAAGGAAATATCGAGCTTTATTGATATGGGAAAATCAGAGTCTACACAGCGAAGGCCCAAAGGGCGCTATGGTGAGGGTTTACAACTAGCGGAAGTATTTAGCCGAGAAACAGGCGATTTATTATACTCGAAGGTCTACTAAGTCGATAACGATGCGACGACACAAACCACAGGCAAGCTCGAGCGTGGACAAAACCTTAGCTTCAATGTCAACTCCTAGGTTAGAAAACACACATACTCCTACTCTTCGTCTGGCATCTCTTCATCGAGGTTGAAGTCTTCATCAGTGCCGAAAGTCTGTAAGTCAACAACGGGTGAGTACTTATGTACTCAGCAAGCCTAACCACAGGGTGGAAATAGAAGGGTTGTGTAATAATTATGGGTTGGTCCTAGCGGAGTATTACCATTCCCACTAGTCCTGGTTAGTATCATATTATATTACCAATGTCATCATTCGTTAAGGGAGAGGGAAAGCATCATCTAATCATAGTATCTCATCCCAGCATCTGCCCATTCCAAGGACATGGCTATTTGAATAGATTTAGTAAAACTCTGCAGAGGTGTACACAATTCCCCACACGATAGGTACAATTCCTTCCATGATCAATGGATGAAATAGACCTAACGAGACCCCATACCCGACATGTGGGGCCTGTACATTGGTGGGAGAAAGGGGGGAGAAGGAGGAGGCAGTGAGCTTGGCGCAACTGGGCTGGCCCAGCGTGGGGTGAAGGAGGAGGGGAGGGGCAAGCAGGCCGGGGCCGTGGCCTAGCTTAGGGAAGAAGGAGGGAGGAGGGAGGGCTTGCTGCCGTGGGCCGAGGAGAGGAGGGAAGGGAGATTGAGCCCAAGAGCCTTTTCCTATTTTCTTTACCTTTTCTATTTCCTAGAATTTGATTTCTATGCTTTTTAAATGAATTAAATATGCATGTGTATGTATGCTATGATCACCACCATATGCTCAACAAGCCAAGCACACACTCAAGCAAGCAATGTCACACTCATGATTGTATGTCAAGGTCAGGTTTATCCTATTAAATTATGTTCTAGGTGAGTCATGTTTTATATTTCATGAAAGTTATAAAAAGTTCAAATTTTTAGTGATTTCAGAATAGGTCAAATTTTTGGGGTGTTGCAAACCTACCCCCTTAAAAAGAACCTCGTCCTTGAGATTTGGACTGCTCCTCAAATAGGTAGGGAAATTCCTTTTTAAGATCATCCTCTCTTTCCCAATTGGCTTCTGCCTCTGTATGATTACTCCATTATACCCGACAAAATTTTACTAGTTGTCCTTCTGATTTGTCAGGTGACAACATCTAATATCTTGATAGGTCTCTCTTGATACTGTAAATCCGGTTGAAAATCCATAGTTTCCACTGCTGCTTGTTCTTCTGGTACCCTTAAGCATTTCTTTAGTTGTGATACGTGGAACACATCATGTATGTCTGACATTTCCGAAGGTAATTCCAATTGGTATGCTACTGCCCCAATTTTCTTAAGAAACTGATATGGCCCAATGTACCGTGGTGCTAACTTTCCTCTGACTTGAAATCTTCAAGTGCCCCAAATAGGTGATACCTTTAAGTATGCATAATCTCCTGGCTGAAATTCTAATGGTCTTCGACGAGTGTCCGCATAGCTCTTTTGTCTACTTTGTGCTGCTTTCAAATTCTCTCGGACCTTTACTACTTGTTCTTCTGCTTCTTTGATCATGTCTAGACTGAATAGGCTTCTTTCTCCAACTTCTGACCACGTCAATGGTGTCCTGGTATTTTCTTCCATATAGTGCTTCGAATGGTGCCATCTTCAAACTTGCTTGATAGCTATTATTGTAGGAGAATTCCACGAATGATAAACTCTTTTCCCAATCTTTTCCATAAGTGAGTACGCAGGCTCGTAACATGTCTTCTAGGATCTGATTTACCTATTCTATCTGTCCATCTGTTTGTGGAGATAGGCTAAACTAAAATCCAATCGTGTTCCCAATGCTTTGTGTAGACTTTTCCAAAATCTTGATGTGAACTGAGTGCCCCTATCCAAAATGATTCGGCTTAGGTACTCCATGGAGTCAGAGTATATGGTCGATGTATAGCTATGCTAGTTTTCCTCCTATTGTAATCTATCTTCACTAGGATAAATCTTGCTAACTTTGTCAATCGATCCACTATGACCCATATCGAGTTGTGTCCATTTTGTGTCTTCGACAGCCCCAGCTATGAAATCCATGCTGATTTCATCCCATTTCCATACGGGTATGTGATGAGGACATCACTCCAGTCACGTACAAGCCAAGGAGAGGAGGTCCAGCACAGGCGTCTAATTCATCTTTCTTATGGTGGAGGACCTAGTCCAACTGAAGTTGGAGCCCATCTCGGGTTCCAGGACTAGTCTATCATAAAACTGGTCACACAGGCGCATTCGGGCTCTATTTTCGACGATCCACATATGGATGGAAAGCTAATTTGATAAGGAATCCAATGCAAGTGGTCTCACATCAAAAGCTCTTTGGAATCAAAGGGAATCATTAAACAAGACAGCATCCAGAATCTGGCAGGGTGCTGCGACACCGTCTTTTGGTCCGTTGGACCATGTATCGTGTTTGGGCCCATTAGGGGCGCGTCCAGGGGGGTGACACCCAAGACTCTATATTATGCTGCCATCACTCTCATTAGGGTTTGGGTTTTGTTTAGTTCTTATTTTCCTCATGAAACAGATGTCGTTTTGTTGCAACTATGCCGCCAAGGCTGCTTAGCTATGAACCTAGGGCCCCTGTTCTTGATCTTGTTCCCCTGTGGCAATTAGTCCTTTCGAATAAAGACTTTAACTCCTTCTTGTTATCATAAGCCTCATATTTATTTGCAATTTCAGATTGCATTCATCCCGTTCTTGCTTGTGTTCTCGATTCACTTGTAGGAAAGCCTTCTCGATGAGGTCAATCGTGTTACGCGTGATTGATAACCAACAGAGCAGTGGTGTAACAGTTGTGGGGGTCCAAATTAGTCTTGGTTCGAAGCCTAGATTGTGAACGTCGAGTCTCCACCAATCGACGCTATCATACCTTTCGGAAGATCGGGCCTTGTCTACATTAGTATGTGTAGTGGTTGTAATAATCTCACTGGTCGTTGGTGTTCTGCTTTAATCCTTCGGCATGTGTCGCATCGTGCGACTGAAATCCACGACATCTCCTTTCATTCTAGTGCCACCAGTATTTTTGCTTGAGATCCATGTACATCTTGGTCGATCCTGGGTGTATCAAGTATGGGGAATGGTGTGCTTCTTCTAATATTAGTCTTCGGAGGGTTTCATCTCTAGGCACGCATATCCTGGTCTTCATACCATAGCTTTCCTTGTTCATCAATCTTGAATCCTGGGAGCTCCTTCTTGCCACTAACTCCTTGAAATGTTGTATTTCCTCATCCTTGTCTTGAGCTTCTTTTATTTGGTCTTCTAAAGTTGATCAGTAGTTGTAGAACAGTTGAGGATGCCTTGTGGTACTATCTGTAGGTTGAGTTGGTGAACTTCTTGTGTGATCTCCGGTCTTCTATTTAAGGTCTTCATGTAGTGGCAGTAAGACTTTCTACTTAATGTGTCGGTGACTACATTTGCTTTGCCTGGGTGGTATTGTACGCTCAGGTCATAATCCTTGATTAGCTCCAACCATCTTCTTTGACGTAGGTATGTACTTTAGGCTCTTATGGTCTGTGAATATCTCGCACTTATTTCTAATGAGGTAATGCCTCCATATCTTTAGTGCGTGCACTACAATGGCTAATTCCAAGTCATGTGTTGGATAATTCCCTTCATGTTTCTTTGGTTGTCGGGAGGCGTATGCGACTACTTTATCATCTTGCATAAGGACACACCCTAGTCCTTGTCGAGAGGCATCACAATATACCACAAAGCTTCGATGTATGTTGGGTAACACAAGTATTGGGGCGGACGTCAATCTTGTCTTTAGTTCTTGGAAACTCTTTTCGCATGCAGTGGTCCATTTGAATTCTTTTCCTTTCTAGGGTGAGGGCTGCCATTGGTCTTGTGATCTTCAAAAATCCTTCGATAAATCTTCTATAATAACCAGCTAGTCTAAGAAAACTGTGGATCTCCATCATGTTGGTTGGCTGCTTCCATTCAGATACAACCTTCACTTTCTGTGGGTCTACTTTTACTCCTTCTGCGGTGATGATGTGTCCGAGAAATGCAACTTCTTATAACCAGAATTCACACTTACTGAACTTGGCATATAGCTCATGTGCTCATAACTTGTTCAGTATCACCCTTAGATGTTGTTCATGTTCTTCGGCACTCCTTGAGTATATGAGAATATCGTCGATAAACACCACTACAAATTTGTCCAATTCTTCCATAAAGACTTTGTTCATTAGATTCATAAAGTATGCTGGGGCATTGATCAGTCCAAATGACATCATGGTGAACTCATACTGTCTATAATGGGTCACGAATGTTGTCTTCGGTATGTCACTAGGTCGAATCTTCAATTGGTAATAGCCTGATCTCAGATCTATCTTCGAGAAATACTTGGCATCTTTCAGCTAATCGAATAAGTCATCGATTTGTGATAGCGGATACTTGTTCTTGATAGTAACTTTGTTGAGTGATCCATAGTCAATACACATCCTTTGACTGCCATCTTTCTTCTTCACAAATAATACTGGCGATCCCCGTGGTGACGAACTTGGTCTGATATATCCTTTGTCTTGTAACTCTTTCAACTGATCCTTAAGTTCTTCCAATTCATTTGCTGCCATTCTATAAGGTCTCTTGGCTATAGGGGCAGTTCCGGGCACTAAGTCAATAATGAACTCCAGATCTATGTCAGGGTGGAATTCTAGGTAAATCTTCAGGAAATACATCAGGGGTACTCGCATACTACGGGCACTTCTACTATCGTTGCATGTATACTGCAAACCATCGGTACTACTCTTGGGGCTTGTGGGTAGCATGTCACTATCATTCCTTTATGATTTGTCACTATCACTGCTCTATCACTGTAGGATATGTTGCCATGGTGTTCTTCTAACCAATACATTCCCAATATAATATCCAATCCTTCAGTCTTCAATACTACTAGATCAGCTCGAAATTCCACTCCATCGATCATCATCCTTACTCTAGGACATTTTAGAGTGCAATTGAGGACAGCTCTAGGGTGTTCGAATCAAAAGAGGGGTGGGGAGTAACACCATTCTCAAACCATTTTTAGAAACAAAGCAATGCAGAAACAAATGAGTGCGAAGCACCAGGAATCGAAAAGCACGGTAGCGAAAGTGGAGTTTACGAGAAACTCACCGTACATGACATTGGGTGCGTCTTGCACTTCCTCAGCACTAACGTGATTTATGTGGCCTTGCCCAAAATTTTGAGCATTCCTTTTCAGGTGGTCCTAAATTTTGAGGTGTGGAACGTCCAATTGCCTGAGGCGGCAGTCTTATTACTAGCTATAGACTGAGCTGGGGCAGAGTTCATGGTTTGGTATGGGCATCGGGCTACTCTATGTCTAGGTTGGTGGCAACCAAAGTATACTTCTAGGCTGATTGGTGTTGTTGTTCTTGGGCTAACTGTTGCTGCTGTTGTTGTTATTGCCATTATTTCCACTGTTGTTTCTAAAATTGGAGGTGACCTACTGGCTGTTGGATCCAGGTGTTTTGTACTGCATAGTAGGCTGATATCTATTGGGTGCCTGAATTGTTGGAACGTCTCGTTGGGTTCTTTTCGGTTGACTGAAGCACGTTGTATCAAGAACTTGCGCTTCCTTTCTCTTTCAGTCTTGTTGCGCTCTTCCTCGATAAAGATGGACTTGTTCATCAATGTATTGAAATCTAGGTAGATATGACCAATTACCTGTTCCCTTAATATCCCATTAAGTCCTTTTATGAAGCACTTCTGTTTCTTCTTGTCGATGTTGACATCATCTGGCGCATAGCGAGCTAACTTCATAAACTTCTGAATGTACTGATTCATTGTCAACGGACCTTGTCTTAGTGAGAGAAATTCATCTTGCTTGATTTCCATAAGTCCTTCCAAGATATGATGTTCACGAAAAGCTTCCACAAATTCTTTCCATGGAATATCCGCTAGGTCTTCGACAGCTTCTTGATAATTCTCCCACCATTCTCCGACTGGTCTAGTTAGTTGGTGAGTAGCTACTCCTGCCTCCATCTCCATCCTCTAGCCACCATAGTCTCTCCTCTCGCTCCAAATCCTAGCCTCATGCCCTTCCTGTCCACTCACCAGCCGCCCCCTATGCCACCCCTCTCCTAGACCCTAGGCGCCATCAGCACAGAGCTCGACTCATCAATCTGCACTCTTTAGCCGCAAACCTCTCTCATAGCTTTCCAAACCCTAGCCGGAGCCAAATCCCCTTCTATTCATCGATAGCAGGTCAGCTGACAGCAGGAAGGACCGCCTCGACGATGGTATAGGCAAGATCTAGTTCCCCTACTTCGGCTCCAATCATGAGCTGCCGGATCCGAAACCCTAGCCGGAGCCAAATCCCCTTTGATTCGTGGACAGCAGGTCAGCTGACTGGTGGAAAGACCACCTCGACTGATGGTATAGGCCAGGATCTAGTTCCCCTACTTCAGCTCTGGTCACGAGCTGTCGGATCTAGTTCTAGTACCCCTTCGTCAACGCCAGGCCGCACCAGTTCTGCGACCACGATGACAAGACTGGTTGTGTCAATGATGAAGCAGTAGCCAAGGTACACGGAGGAAGAGGTACACAAATTCCTTTTATTATGTGTGTTGTATTGTAGTGGCTTCAACCTAGGATATGTAGATAGCGATGGGGTTGCATATTTCCTATAGTTGAGTGTAGCTGACATGTGCTTTATTGGATTAATGACTTCCGTATAAGCTCTAGTTACTAGTTAGGCCCTTATTTGCATACTCTTGCTCTCTGTT
The DNA here is from genome assembly GCF_019320115.1 of Miscanthus floridulus. Taxonomy (NCBI): domain Eukaryota; kingdom Viridiplantae; phylum Streptophyta; class Magnoliopsida; order Poales; family Poaceae; genus Miscanthus; species Miscanthus floridulus. The sequence goes on from NC_089595.1 coordinate 14,147,864, forward strand.
ATGTTGACATTCGCTAGAAGCTTTAGTTAATAAATACCTTTGTAATCTAGATGGACTGCCACTAACTGCTTTTGAATGAGAGCGGCAGCCACAAGTCATAAAGAATCATAGGAAGATGGAAGAACCAGGGGTGGTTGTTGAGGGATTTGGTGATACTAATGAAACATATTAAGATTTACAAGATGAGCTGGTGGCTCTTGTAGTTGAGGTGCTTGTTCTACCTTGTATTGAGTTCCACAGGTAGGTGGGTGGTGGTGGGGGGATGTCGATGTTTCACCACTGATAGCCTGCCACAGGGTTCTCGGGGCAGTTTGTTCAGGCTTCAGCGTATGCAGAACTCAACGGTAAACGCAAGAGACAGTCAATTTATCCTAGTTCAGGTCCTCGACCGTGATCGAGTAATAGCCCTACGTCCTATTGGCGTTAGCCTTTTCATTGGATTGATTGTAAAGTGTTGTGTTTTTGTTGTCAAAGTCCTATCTCTAGGAACCCTGCCCTCCTTTATATAGTCAGGAGGTCAGAATCCTAGTTGATTTACAATGAGTGTTCCTAGTAGGATTACAGAATAATACTACTACTAAGATTACATAGGAAGAATCCTAGTTAGACTAGATCTTCTCCCTTCCTTGCGGGGTATCCCATGGGTCCCGCACCGACAAGCCCCCGAGCACTTCATGGTTGAGCTCTGGAAACCTTGTCTTGTTCCTTCAGGTCTTGTCGAGCAGGAACAAGCGTCGTCTGAGTGCTTTCTTGAGTGAAACCATGTAGCGCTTTGTGAGATCTTTGCGTGGTGTGTACCTTTTTGAAGAAAAAAAGTACTCCCATTTGGGTGTAGCCCCCGAGCCTCTTGCTGTTTGGCACAAGGAGCTGGAGGGTCTTCTCTTGAAATCACTCTGATTCTTCATCGAAGGGCTCCTGACCATATACCTAGGTTCTTTGTAAAAAGAGCTCGGATATAGCTATGTCCGGGTTCTTTTGTCGTGTGGCCTTGAAGTGGTCTATCTTGAAGAAGTCTTCTGAGTGATGTGTGCTTTTTTGAAGGAAAAAGTGCACTCACTGAGTGTAGCCCCCGAGCCTCTTGCTATTTGGAACAAAAAGTTGGAGGGTCTTTAATCTTATGTTGTTTGAAAAATTGCTGTCTTGAGGAAGTCTTCTGAGTGATGTGCGCTTTTTGAAGGAAAAAGTGCACTCACTGAGTGTAGCCCCCTAGCCTCTTGCTATTTGGAACAAAAAGTTGGAGGGTCTTGAATCTGAGTTGTTCAAATGACTAAAAGCCTTTCCTATTGTAGCCCCCGAGTGTATACCTGGGTTCTTTTATCCGAAAAGAACTTGGATACAGGTTCTTGGCATGTTCTCTAGTAGTCTCCTGTTGTTAGATGTAGTTGTATGGTGTTGGTTGATAGTAAATGCTGTTTGTTCATGAGTTGTATAGTGTTGGTATATTCTTCCGAATATACTCGTTCTTGAGTACTGCTACTTCACGCCTGAGTCCTCTTTCATTGAATTCTGTCTTTTCACTATGTCCTTTGTTAGATTTGTTCCGTTGGTGCTCCCTGTCCATGTGCACCGCTTCTTTGGCCTATAAATATCCTCTTTGTGTGCTGTTTTGATTCATCAAGCATTTTGTTGCGTGGTCTGAAATTTCCGTAGTTATGAATGTGGTAGTTTGTGAAGTAGAGCAGCCTTTGGGCGTATTTTGTAGTTTTTGTGTATCTTGCCGTAGCTGGAGGGAGTCTTGTGATAGGGATTAGAGGTAGGCTAATCCTGTAGCAGCATTGTACTTGGAAGTACGTGGCGGTAGTCGGAGGGAGTCTTGTGATGTGGGATACGTTCCTTCATCTAGCAGTTCTAGGTTGATCCTCGTCGCCTGCCCTGAGACTGTCCAGTGCAGATCAACACCATATCCAGCATCACATTGGACTTGGGTAAACATATGCCTGGCAGCCTTCTCTGCTCCATGTTGTCCCGCCATGCTGCTGATTTCTACCTTAGATGCACTGTGTCCGTCCTTTGAAGAAAATAGTGTAGCTGAGTGTGGTTTGTTCTACCGAGTAGCAATTTGGAACACGTAGTCGTTCTAGAGCCTAGCTATGTCCGGGTTCCTCTTTGCTACCTTGCTTGTCGTAGTACCGAGTTCGTTGGGTCTTGTAAGATGTGTAATCTTCTATTTTTTGAAACCATTTATAACGGAAAGAATCTTGTCTTCTGAGTTGTCATTCTTTATTCTGCTGATGTCCCGGTTGTTTATGAGATTCCCGAGTTCTTTCTATAAGGACTGGGTTGTTGTGTTCCTTGTGAGGTAACCCTTCATTGCTTCATGGTTGATGAGTTCTTTTGTAGCAATATGATAACTCCGCTATGGTGCTGGTTAGATAAGTCTGAAATCTGCCTGTTGAACTATACCGTTGTGTGGATTTGTGTCGTCCGTCATTTTAGCTGTGTCAGTAAATGGACCGTTGCGTCCTCATGCCGTGTTAAAACGGGCCTGGTGGGCTGCATTTTTACTGGTGTAAAATCTATTTAAAGGCCTTTCTCCTCCTTTTCTTTGGTACCCCGCCTTTGCCTTGAAACCCTAGCCTTCGAAACTCCGCCGTCGCCATTGCCGCCATCATCTGAGTGCTACCGTCTGAGCCTTCTCGATTCTTAGTGCCCCATTGCTTTTGCTAGTATATGGGTAGGAAGAAGTCAGCGAGTAAGTCCCAGGTGACCTTTGTCGATGAGGAAGCATCGCTCTCCATTATTGAAAATCAAGAATTCATGGCCATGAGGGCTGCTCAGAAGATCTGGCCGGCTCCGACCATGACTGAGGACCAGTTGCGCGAGCTCGTGAGTGATGGTCTTCTCTAGAGCAAGGAGTTTGCTGGTTGGAGAGCTCTAGGCGAGCATCGGGTCCCTACCCCAGGTTCTAGTGAGATTATTCTTTTCATCTCCTTTATCCGTGCTGGACTCTGCGTTCCTGCTTCTGCTTTTCTTCACCGATTTCTCAACTATTTTGGGATTAGCCTGAATCATCTTGCTCCCAATGTTGTCCTTCATCTTTCTATTTTCGTTCATCTTTGCGAAACTTTCCTTGGAATTCCTCCTTCTCTCTCTCTCTCTTTCGCTACTTCTTTCGTCTGAAGCCACAACCTCGCCGCGATGACACCAATGTTCTTGGTGGCTACGGGATTCAGTTTCACCAGGGTCTTAAGAGCAAATTCTTTGACTATGACCTAGTTGATTCTGTGAGGGATTAGTGTGCCGACTGGTTTTATGCCGCCAATTTGATTCCTCCTCTTTCTGTTCATTCTAGATCTGGTCCCTTAGTTAATGACCGATGGGAAAAGAATCCTATGATGGTGGCTGAGCTCCAGGTGATCAAGCCGTTTCTTGAGAGGATTTCTACTCTGAAATAGCAAGGCTTGACTGGCTTCGAGATTATTTCTTGTTTTCTTCGCCACCGAGTTCAACCTCTGAAGGAGTGAGAAAATTACGGTTTTGAGTACTCTGGGGCGGAGGACCCTTCTTGTATGGTCCCTGCCCATGAGTTGACTGACGAGGAGGTGCTCGAGCATCTTTAGAAGATGCTGAAAGGAGTAAGAGTTGTCCCGCTTGTTATCCTTGAGTACAGTGCTAACAACCCGCCCCCTGTTGTGAGTTGTTCTTTTCTTATGTGGGTACTTTTGTGTGTCTTTTGTTGTACCCACTTTTTGCTTAATCTTCCTTGTCTTGTTGTTTTACTCTTTTATAGGAATTGGGGCGTAATTTCGCTGATCCGATTCCCCTTGATGATTGCCCTACAAATGTGGAGGCTGGGGGTAGTCTTGCTGGGGCATCCTTGACCAGTAAGTTTCAAACTACCATGATGCTTCCTGGTGTTTCTTCCGCATTTTCTGACGTATATGAAGAGTATGTTCCTCATCCAGTTCCCTGAGTTCCTCGTAGTGGCGAAAAAAGGGGACGGGCGGATTGTTCTTCTTCTGCTCCATCTACTACCAAGAAGTCTCGCCAGTCGAGTACTCATCCAGGTACTCCAGTTGTAGCTAGCATGCTCTTAGGTGAGCATATTAATACGCTCTGTCCTTTTGTTGTTTGTTTTTATCTTTGATCGAGTACTTTTGTCCTTTTTCAGCTGGTGCTATGGTGGCCTTGGTCAAGAGTGAGGAAGAAGAGGATGGTGATGCCGCCCTTGTTACTTGTCGGTGAGTTGTTTTCTTGTTTTCCTGTTGTTGGACCCCTCTTTTTGTTTTGACTTTGGTTTTGTTCCCTTGTAGTAAGCGGTCATCGGGTTCGAGTTCTTCTAGGGCTCCAGTACCAGCCGCGCTACTCCCGTCGTAGGGTGGTGGTGATGTTTTTGCTGCTATGGTTCCCCCTACGAGATCTTCTTTTGGTTTTATGAAGAAGAAGATAGCTGAGTGAGTGAATTCTAGTTTTATTTCTTTGCTTCTGTTCTCCTTTTTTTCTTATTCTTATTGGCGAGTTTCCTTGTCAACTTTTAGGCCTTCGTCTTCCCTGAACCCTCAGCGTCTTCTTGTCAGACCTCTGGTGCACCCTTGTGTACTGAGCCTTAGGACTTGGAACGCACAATCATCGAGGTGGCTATGAGGGGGATAGAGTACGCAGTCGTCGATTTGCTAACTCCTGAGGTGACCGTGGCCATGGTGGTGGATTCATCTGAGGGGTTGGCCATGGCTTCCTAGGAGATTGCCATGGCCATGCCTTCTTTGCATCGGCCGGCTTCTCCCCCTCCTCTTCATGCTTTTGGTGGTCCGCCTTTGGCTGATGACATGGTGCAGCAATTTGATGCCACTCATCGATTGTCGGAGCTGACCGCTGCCTAGGGGAACTTGGCGACCTTTGTGACTTCTTTCGGGGAAAAGCTCCAGGTAAGTTTTTTTGAAGTTCTTTCTTTGGATGTTCGTCTTTCTTCTGTCCTTATGTCTTGTTTTTCTCTCTCTCTTTTTGCTCAGTCTTTTTCTTATGATCATACCAGCTTCTTTTTCTCGTCTGAAATCGAGAAAAAGTTGTCTTCTAAGGTGAGTACCCTAAAGGCAGAGCTTGACCTCTGTCGGGCCGAGTTGGAGACCGAGCATCAGACGCATCAGAAGGAGGAGAAGGCTCTCCGTGCCCGGGTGGTTCAGGTAGAAAAGCAGAGGGATGCAGCTGCCTAGGAGACCTTGAAAAATGTGGAGGCTATGAAGAAAGAGTGTCATGGTATTGCGAGTTCTATTTTGTTTCCTTTTGTATTCAAATTTGCCTTTCTGTTGACTTGTCTTTTGTTGCCTAGTCTAGCTCTCCGAGTTGAAAAGCAGAAGCTCTCGGAGGGTATTGAGGAGATGAAAACACTTGTTCATACTAACCACAATAAGGCTGAGGAGGTAATTACTTGAGCTAAAGAAGAACTCACGCTTGCTAAGTTGATTAGGCGTGGAGCTGACAGGGATCTTGTGCAGGCCCAAAAAACCATTAAAGACTTGACTGGCAAGTTGGCAACGGCTACTGAGAACTGGAATGCTTTGTGGAAGTCTTTTTGGTCAGTAGCCGACCTTCTCCAGACTCTAGCAGATGATGGTCATTCTTGGGCTCAGTTTATTCCCCAAGTGCCGACCCGTTTCCAGGATTTCATGAAGAGGTGCACCCATCTGTGTACTAGGAATGTTCTTGCCTAGGTTCGGGTTCTTTCTTCAGAGTTTCCTTTGTCCAAGGTTACTGATGAAGCCAGGAGTCAAGAATATATGGATGCTGTTGAGAAGGTGGAGCCTAAGGTCGAAGATTTAGCCAGGAAGATTGTAGATAATCTTAATATTGATATTTCTTCTCCTGATGATGATGCTTGATGTAATTGACCTTTGTATTCCAACCTTTGTAATGGGATATTATACTTCTTTTTGAATGAAGATTTTTGTTGATGTCTTCTTTGTCTGTCGAGTGCTTTTCTTGCTTTCGTTTGTGCTGTGTAAACAACTCGTTATATGTAGATCGTTGTTTTGACATACTTTCTTGGTTTGACGAGTGCTTCTCTGGCTTTCATCTATGACTTGTAAGCAACTTTGCGTGTATTTCTTCGTCTTGTAAATGACCCGGTTTAGGTAGATCGTTGTCTTGATAAACTTTCTTGATCTATCGAGTGCTTTTGTGGCTTTCCTTTGTGTCATGTAAACAACTCGGTATAGATCGTTGTCTTGACAAACTTTTGTGTTCTTGTTAGTGCTGAAAAGATTTAGGACCGGTGATCTCAAGTATCTTCAGCTTCTTCTTTTTGGCTAAACTCAGGATGTGGTCATCATTTGGTCCTTTCCCTGGTTGCAAAAATATCCTAGGATCGACAAGCCCCCGAGTACTTCATGGTTGAGTTCTGGAAGCCTCGTCTTGTTCCTTCATGTCCTGCCGAGTAGGTACAAGCGTCGTTTGAGTGCTTTCCTGAGTGAAACTATGTAGTGCTTCTTGGGATCTTCTGAGTGTAGCCCCCAAGCCTCTTGCTATTTAGAACAAGGAGCTGGAGGGTCTTGTCTTGAAATTGCTCAAATTTATGCTCAGGTTTAGTTTCAGTCGTTTTGCTTTTTGGTTCGGGTGTTAGCTTATTAGCTACCCTCATTGGCGGGCTCAAGCATCTTTTTAGCTCTTTTGCTCTCGGCCGGTATGCTCAGGCGTCTTTTCAGCCATTTTGCTTTTTGGTTCGGGTGTTAGCTTATTAGCTACCCTCATTGGCGGGCTCAAGCATCTTTTCAGCTCTTTTGCTCTTGGCCGGTATGCTCAGGCATATTTTTAGCCATTTTGCTTTTTGGTTCGGGTGTTAGCTTATTAGCTACCTTCATCGGCGGGCTCAAGCATCTTTTCAGCTCTTTTGCTCTCGGCTAGTGTGCTCAGGCGTCTTTTTAGCCATTTTGCTTTTTGGTTCGGGTGTTAGCTTATTAGCTACCCTCATCGGCGGGCTCAAGCATCTTTTCAGCTCTTTTGCTCTCGGCCGGTATGCTCAGGCGTATTTTCAGCCATTTTGCTTTTTGGTTCGGGTGTTAGCTTATTAGCTACCCTCATCGTCGGGCTCAAGCATTTTTTCAAAGCCATTTTGCTTTTTGGTTCGGGTGTTAGCTTATTAGTTACCCTCATCGGCGGGCTCAAGCATCTTTTTAGCTCTTTTGCTCTCGGACGGTATGCTCAGGCATCTTTTCAGCCATTTTGCTTTTTGGTTCGGGTGTTAGCTTGCTAGATATCCTCATCGGCGGGCTCAAGCATCTTTTTAGCTCTTTTCCTCTCGGCCGGTATGCTTATTGGAAACAACTCAGGGAAAGCCATAATAAGACATATGTTGTCGAGAAAGAACCATCTTTATTGATCATGAACATTGATAAGTCATAATAGTACATATGTTGTTGATGAGCACCATCTTTATTGATCATGAACATTGATCTCTTATGGCTTATATATATATATATTCCCTTGAGTTGTTTTCATGCATAGAATCTTCTTAGCTGGCTGATGTGCCATGTATTGTTGACTTCTTTTCAGTCTTCAGTTACCAACTTGTATGTGCCTGGTTCGGTGACTTTTTTTATGATAAAAGGACCTTCCCATGGACTGAGTAGTTTATGGTGTTCGTCAGTTTTTTGTATTCTTCTTAGTACTAGGTCTCTGACTTGTAGTGATCGAGGCTGGGTATTCTTGTTATAGTGGCATCTTAATCCTTGGAGGTATCTTGCTGATTGAAGGGTAGCGTTTACTCTGACATCTTCTGTACTGTCGAGTTCTAATCTTTGGGTGTGTTCTGCTTCTCCTTCATCATATTGTTCTATCCTTGGTGACGTCCAGATCAAGTCGACAGGTAGTACGGCTTCTGATTTGTAAACTAGGAAGAAAGGTGAGTATCCGATGGCTCTGCTTATTTGAGTTCATAGCCCCCATACGACCTTGGGTAATTCTTCAATCCATTTTGATCCATAGTCCACTAGTTCTTCATATAATCTTGGTTTTAATCTGGCTAGTATGAGTCCATTAGCCCTTTCTACCTGTCCGTTGGTGATGAGGACATCACTCCTTCGGATGTACTAGCTGATCCTCCAACCGTCATGCAAGGTCCAATGACCCGGGCTCGAATGCGTCAACTCAATTTAGAGGTGAGCTCGTTCTTAAGCGATCATTTTCATACTTTTGAGAATAGACTACTACCTAATGATGTTATCTTGCTTAGGAACATTGGAGAGGGTCAAGAGGGACTAAGAGGACAGTGGAGGAGGTGATAATGACCAGCAAGGACATCCAACACGAATCGGAGGCCCAGTCCAACATGATTTCGAGTCTGCCTCGGCCGCCAGGATTAGTTTGCCTTAAACTGGTCACCCATTACGCATTCGGACTCCGTTTTCAACGATCCACATATGGATGGAAATCTTATTTGATAAGGAAGCCAACCCAAGTGGTCTCACATCAAAAGCTCTTCGGAATCAACAGAAATCGTCGAAACAAGTCAGCATCCAGAATCTGTCAGGGTGCTGCGACACTGTCTTTTGGTCCATTGGACCATGTATCGAGTTTGGGACCATTAGGGGTGCGTCTAGGGGTCTTGCACGACCCTAGAGTCTTCATAAATAGCCACCACCCCTCCATTAGGGTTCGGGTTTTGCTTAGATTATCCTGTCAAGAACAGTTTCGCCGTTCATCGGTTTGTGAGACCCCAACTTCGTGAGATAATCATTCATCTGCAATTTGGTTGCGTTCTTTCTTGTTCTTGCTTGTGTTCTTCGTTAGCGCAGGCAGGGATTAGCCTTCTTGGCAAGGTCAACCTGGTCCATGACTCAGGTTGATAACCAGAGGAGCTGTGGTGCTAAGATTGTAGGGTTCGATCTTTCGATCTGAAGCCAGGATCGGTGTGTCATTCTCCGCCACAATGATAGTTACCATCACCTGACGGAAGATCAGGATCCCCATCTCTATTAAGTGGTAATCAGAGCTAAGGTATACCATCAGGTTCACATTTATTCCCTAGTTTGAGTGTTTCGCATTCGTCCCATAGTCCAGTGCCATACTCATTTTTCCTGTCCTAGAACCTTCCGTGCCATAGCATTTCATATTTCAGTTTCAGAGTCCGTCGTGTTGAGTTTGTGTCCTGGTCGAGGTCTTGTTGCTGGTTAGGTCATGTTAGAGTCCAGTTCATGTGTTTTTCCTCATCGTTTCCATCAAATCTTGGCTGCTTGTGACCAATTTTGCACTACATAGTTCCCGTTTTGTCCTCTAATTCGGAGCCAATTCTTAAAACTGGTCTAGTTTTCGCATACGAACTCCAGTTTTCGACTGTTCCATATATGCAAATCGATCAGAAAAAAATTTTAGGATCCGTCCATCCAAGCTTTGTCGGGGTTCTAAATTTTTAGATTGGTCAAAAAGTGGTCACAAGATCCTCTTTTCGTGGTCACAAGGCTTTTGTCGATTTTGATCCAGTTTTCTAAAAATTCCACAGGCCACGTCTTTCACTTGTTTGAGCTCATATTTTCTGTGGTTACTTATTTTGTGCTCCTAAGTAAAGGAAAAATATCAAAAAAATAAAATAAAAAAGTCAAAATTTCCAAAAAAAATAACGACAGCCCAAAAAATAGAAAAAAAGAGGGGCAAAAGAGGAACAATATTTAAAGGAGCACATAGAGAAGACCAAAGTGAGCTGTGTTAGCGTGTGCTGTCTAGTTCCTTGTTTGTGTTGCTGTTTCCATCCATCATACTTGTTTTTCATACACCTATCACATTGCTATCCACCATACTTTTGTCACACGCCTAGTACTTGGAACATTTTAGACCAGCAATGAGAACAAGTACTTTGGACTATAATTCAGCATTACTTTCTATTACTGACTTGTGTGCCAGATATACATATTACTCTTTGTGTGCCTTCCAAGCTCCACAAACTCTTCAGATCAGTATAGACAAAGGGCCTTGCAATCTCGGTACCACTGCCTCACAGGTATCATGAACCACCCGCCGGTTGTACCGCCCATTGCTTGTGTTGGTAAGAACTTTGTAAGAGCTTGGTAAGATGCTTCCACTTGCTGTGAAAAGTGACACCACTGCAACCACATAGTCATTTGGTAGGGATAACTTTCACCGTTTGTTCCTGTTTTTATGTTTTCAATGATAGGAGATGAACAGACTGGAGATAACAACCCTAAGGGTTTCAATGAGTGTGTCAGTCAAGAGCAACTACAAGCTGTTGTAGATGATGCCCAAAAAAGGATGAATGAGGCTATCAGGAAGGCCGTCACTGACACACTCATTGAACTCAACATTGGCAACAGCATGGAGAGGTTGGACAAACGAATTTCCACACTAACTGACAAGGTTACTGAGTTGGAAACATTAGTGGCGGTCAACAATAATGATGTCTCCGGCAGCAACATCGATGGTCTCTTGCAAGAAGACACGGTGCATGATGCCACTGGAAACAGGATCGAGCAGCTTTCCGACAAGAGAGATTATGACAACGTCTTCGCCACAACACGACAGGTATGGGTGGTGTCCACCACCACCGTCAAGGTAATAATCACCATGTACCCGATGATCTTTATGCTAAAATTAAGTTCACAATACCATCTTTTTTGGGTCATTATGATGCTGAGGGATATCTTGATTGGGAGATGATGGTAGAACAAAAGTTTAGTGCCCACCTTGTACCTGAGCAGCATAGAGTTAGACAAGCTACTAGTGAGTTTAAGGATTTTGCTATTATTTGGTGGAATGGGCTAGCTGCACAGGATGCTTTACCTGGTACGTGGGAAGAACTTAAGGTAGCTATGCATGATCGTTTCGTTCCTCCTTCTTATCATAGAGACTTGCATAAGAAATTGATGCGTTTAGAACAAGGAGATAAATCTGTACAGGATTACTATGGTGAGCTTCAAAAGGGATTGATGTGTTGTAGTGTTGTGGAGGGAAACGAAGATGTCATTTGTCATTTTTATTTAGGTTTGAGGCGTGAGATTCAGGACATTATTGATTATAAAGAATTTAACATTGTCAACCAGTTGTTTCAGTTTGCTATGCTTGTAGAAAAGGAATTGCAGGGGCGTGAACAGTAGGGCAAGAGCAAGGTCAGCACCAGCACATACACGCCACGCTCGGCACCATCTTCGGGGCTGACCAAGCCAACCACTTTTTGGGCACCTCCACCAGCGAGCAAGTGACCAGCAGCCTCTGGAGTTTCTGCTACACCTAAGGCACCTCCTACACGACCTTCAGATTCAGGTAAAAAATCTTTGTAGGTGCCTACCAAGAGTTCCTCATCCGTTGCATGGACGGGACGCACTTCGGGTATTCAGTGCCACCACTGCCATGGCATTGGCCATGTGTAGAAGGACTACCCAAGTCAGCGGGCATATATTGCTATAGAAGATGGTTACATCAGCACCTCTGACATTGAGGATGAAGAAGACCAAGATGTAGATGAGGAGGACGACGAAGTCCTTGGTGACGAGGCCACGGCGTCCTATAGGAGCATCATTGTACAGTGGGTGCTCAGCTCACAAGTCCAGCAACCTGAGAAGCTACAACGCCATAACTTGTTCCAGATTTTCTTCGTCATTAGCGACCATCGAGCATGTGTCATTATTAATGGAGGTAGCTACAACAATTTGGTCAGTTCTGATTTGGTCAAGAAGCTTAGCTTGACCACACGCCCACATCCACGTCCATACTATATTCAGTGGCTAAATGATTCTAGTAAAGCAAAGGTAACACAAACTTACAGAGTTTTATTTTCCATTGGTTCTTATGCTGATTCTATTGATTGTGATGTGGTACCTATGCAAGCTTGTTCACTCTTATTGGGTCATCCTTGGGAACATAATAATGATGCTACACACCATGGTAGAAGTAATAAATACACTTTTGTGCATAAAGGAAAGAAAATTACTTTGGTACCTTTGACCCCTGCACAAATTGTACAAGCTGATAGAGAACGCGCTGCTAGTTTCAATGATGTTCAATCTGAAAATCAGCAAGTTGCTAATTCTATTTTCCCACCTAAAAAGGATAAGTCTACATCTATTTCTAAGGCTGAGTGGATTAAATTAAAGGGTGGTGTTATGCTTGCAACAAAATGTGACTTTGCTGAAATTTCTGATGATGATATTTGCTATGCTTTGGTATGCAAACGAGCTATGTTTTCGCTTGATGATACTGTTAGCTCGGTACCTCCTGCTGTCACTAACCTTTTGCAGGAGTATGAGGACATTTTTTCAGCTGAGATACCCCCGGCGCTGCCACCTATGAGAGGGATAGAGCATCAAATTGATTTGATTCTGGGAGCAACCTTGCCCAACCGAGCTGCCTATCGAACCAATCCTGAGGAGACTAAGGAAATTCAGTGGCAAGTCCAAGATCTTTTGGACCATGGGTATGTACGTAAAAGCCTTAGTCCTTGTGCCGTTCCTGAACTTTTGGTTCCTAAGAAAGATGGAACTTGGCGTATGTGTGTTGATTGTAGAGCCATCAACAATATTACTATTCGGTATCGTCATCCTATTCCTAGGCTAGACGACATGCTAGATGAGTTGTGTGGTTCTATAATTTTCACTAAGATTGACTTGCGAAGTGGCTACCACCAAATTAGAATGAAACTTGGAGATGAATGGAAAACTGCATTTAAAACCAAATTCGGGTTGTATGAGTGGTTAGTAATGCCTTTTGGTTTGACAAATGCACCTAGCACTTTCATGTGCTTAATGAATGAGGTTTTAAGAGCTTTTATTGGACATTTTGTGGTAGTTTACTTTGATGATATATTGATTTACAGCAAGTCTTTTGATGAACATATGGATCACTTACGTGTTGTTTTTAATGCTTTACGTGATGCACGTCTATTTGGTAACCTTGAGAAGTGCATCTTTTGCACGAATCAAGTTTCTTTTCTTAGCTATGTTGTAACTCCACAGGGAATTGAGGTGGACGAGATGAAAATTGAAGCCATAAAGAGCTGGCTCGTTCTTAAGCGATCCTTTTCATACTTTTGAGAATAGACTACTACCTAATGATGTTATCTTGCTTAGGAACATTGGAGAGGGTCAAGAGGGACTAAGAGGACATGGAGGAGGTGATGATGACCAGCAAGGACGTCCAACACAAACCGGAGGCCCAGTCCAACATGATTTCGAGTCTGCCTCGACCTCCAGGACCAGTCTGCCTTAAACTGGTCACCTAGGACACATTCGGACTCCGTTTTCGACGATCCACATATGAATGGAAAGCTTATTTGATAAGGAAGCCAACCCAAGTGGTCTCACATCAAAAGCTCTTCAGAATCAACGGCAATCGTCAAAACAAGTCAGCATCTAGAATATGTCAGGGTGCTGCGACACCGTCTTTTGGTCCGTTGGACCATGTATCGAGTTTGGGCCCATTAGGGGCACGTTCAGGGGTCTTGCACAACCCTAGAGTCTTCATAAACAGCCGCCACCCCTCCATTAGGGTTCGGGTTTTGCTTAGATTATTCTGTCAAGAACAGTTTCGCCGTTCATCGGTTTGTGAGACCCCAACTTCGTGAGATAATCATTCATCTGCAATTTGGTTGCGTTCTTTCTTATTCTTGCTTGTGTTCTTTGTTGCGCAAGCAGAGATTAGCCTTCTTGGTGAGGTCAACCTGGTCCATGACTCGATTGATAACCAGAGGAGCTGTGGTGCTAAGATTGCAGGGTTCGATCTTTCAATCTGAAGCCGGATCGGTGTGTCATTCTCCGCCACAACGATAGTTACCATCACCTAACGTAAGATCAGGATCCTCGTCTCCATTAGTTGGCCTCTAGATGTGCGACTGATGCGTAATCTATGCTGAAGTCGCAGTCCTATGCCCAACTTTGGAATTCAGTGGCTGTGAAGGGAGAACCCAAATCTATGATGATTCAATTGGGCATGCCGAAGAGGTGCATAATGTCTTGGATGAACTCGACTGCTTTGGCTGCGCTGTATTTTGCGAGTGGTTTGTATTCGATCCACTTGGTGAACTTGTCAATTGCTACGAAGATGTACTCGAAACCGCCTTTTGCTTTCTTGAGAGGTCCTGCTTGATCCAGCCCCTAGCAGGAGAAAGGCCAAGCAGGTGGGATGCAGATGAGATTGTGAGCTGGCACATGAGCTTGTCTTGCGAACATTTGACAACCTTTGCATCTTCTGACAAGTTCTTTTGCGTCTTTCAAAGCGGTTGGCTAGTAGAATCCGGTGCGGAATGCTTTGCCGACTAGTGTTCTTGAAGCAGCATGATTTCCACAGCAACCTGAGTGTATTTCATCTAGGATCTCCTTGCCCTCTTCAAATGAGACACATTTTAAGAGTACTCCTAATGATGCGGCTCTTCTGTAGAGCTTGTCTTCCACTAGGACGTAGTTCTTGCTTCTGCGAACAACTCGCGTAGCTTCCTCTTTATCCGCTGGCAACTTATTTTCTTTGATGTAATCAATAAAAACCTGGGTCCATGAAGTGGTGATTACCAAGATCTAGGTGCTTTTAGCTGAGATTTCAGGAGTTATCTCATCGGGTTGTTTGATAGAGGGAGCTGATAACTCCTCTATGAAAACACCAGGTGGGACCTTTGCCCTGTCCGATCCAAGCTTGGCGAGGATGTCTGCCGCAATATTAGAATCACGCAGGACATGTAGAATTTCTAGTCCTTGAAAATGTTTTTCTAGCTTTCATATTTCAGCACAGTAAGCGCCCATGTTTTCTTTGGTGCAGTCCCAATCTTTGTTGACTTAATTGATGACTACTACCGAATCACCGTATACGAGTAAACGCTTGATTCCGAGGGTAATTGCCACTCGTAGCCCATGGATGAGGGCTTCGTATTCTGCTCCATTGTTTGTAGCTTGCCATAGTATCTGAAGGACATACTTGAGTTGTTTTCCATCTGGAGAAATGAGGAGAACGCCTGCACCGGCTCTGCCTAGCTTGAGTGATCCATCAAAGTACATCTTCCAATGATCAAGGATGATATTTGACATCAGTTGTTGAATTTCTGTCCACTCGACAACAAAATTGGCCAGGGCTTAAGATTTAATTGCTTTTCGTGGGGTGAAATCGATATTGAGAGCACCAAGTTCAACTGCCCACTTAGATATGCACCCTGTTGCGTCTCTGTTGTGTAGGATGTCTCCGAGTGGGAAATCTATCACCATGGTAATCTTGTGGCCTTCAAAATAGTGGCGAAGCTTACGTGAAGTGATCAGGAGAGCGTAGAGTAATTTTTGCACAAGCGGGTACTGGATTTTTGATTCTGACAGTACTTCGCTGGTGTAGTATACAGGGTGTTGTACTTTATATACACGCCCTTCTTCTTCTCTTTCTACGACAATCATTGTGCTGATCACAGTAGAAGTTGCCGCAATGTACAGCATCATGTCTTCGTATTTCTTCGGAGGTGTGAGAACGGGTAGGAGGTGAGGTATGCCTTGAGCTTCTTGAAAGCTTCATTGGCTTCTTATGTCCACTCGAACTTGTCTGTCTTCTCTAGCAATTTAAAGAAAGGTAACCCTTTTTTGCCCAGTCTTGATATGAAATGATTGAGGGCCGCCATGCAGCCTCTTAGTTTCTGCACATCTTTGACACTTCGAGGAGGGCCCATCTCTGTTATGGCCTCGAATTTGCTTGGCGCTTGCTTCGATTCCGCGATGACTGACCAAGAATCCAAGAGTTGTCCTGAAGGAACTCTGAATACACACTTGTTTGGGTTCAATTTCCACCTCCATCTTTTCAAGTTTTCGAAGGTTTACTTTAAGTCTCCAATTAGTGTATCTGGGTTCTTTGTCTTTATTACTACGTCATCCATGTATGCTTCTATGTTTTTGCTAATCTGATCACTGAGGACATGTTTGGATAGCTCTTTGGTAAGTGGCACCAGCGTTCTTGAGTCCAAATGACATGGTTTTGTAGTAGTAGGCACCAAATGGAATGATGAAAGATGTCTTGCTCTGGTCTTGTTCCTTTAATGCGATCTGGTGATATCCTGAATAGCAATCAAGGAAGGATAATAGGGCAGATCTTGCTGTTGAATCAACTATCTGATCAATGCATGGTAGTCCGAACGGATCTTTCGGGCAGTGTTTGTTTAGATCTGTGTAGTCGACACACATGCGCCACTCGTCCGTATTCTTTTTCTATACTAGAACTGGGTTTGCTAGCCAATCTAGATGGAGGATTTCTCTGATGAATCCGGTTGCCACTAGCTTTGTGATTTCTTTTTTAATTGCTGCCTTCTTGTCGAGTGAGAATCGTCATAGTCGTTGCTTCATAGGTTTGGAACCTTCATTGATATCAATTCTATGCTCAGCCAACTCTCTAGGGACACCTGGCATGTCGGCCAGCTTCCAAGCGAAGATATCTTTGTTGTCCTGAAGAAAGTTGGTGAGCGTGAGTTCCTATTTTGCCGAGAGGTGGGCACTGATGGTTGCCGTTTTGGAGGGATCACCGGTGCCCAGGTCGATTTGCTTGACGTCGGCTTCTTTTGGTGGTGCTAGGATGCTAGGCTTTTAGCCAGTATCTCTAGCTCTTCTGGGCTCATTTCTACTGCAACAGTGGCTATTTCTTTTCTTCCATCGCCATCCCGTGCTTTTCCTGCAATTTGGATTGCCTGAACATCGCAGTCAAAAGCGCGCTTCAAATCACTCCAAAGAGAAAGGACACCATTAGGTCCTGGCATCTTAAGCAACAGGTATGGATAATGCGGTATTGCCATGAATTTTGCTAGTGCTGGGTGCCCGAGGATTGCGTGATATGATGAATCGAAGTCTGCAACTTCAAACTTGATGAACTCTGTACGGTAGTTCGAGGGAGTCCCAAAAGTAACCGATAGAGTGATTTGTCCAAGTGGCATTGCTACCTTGCCGGGTACTATGCCATAAAAAGGCGTGCTTGTTGGTGTAATCATCCCAGTGAGTTGTAGTCCCATCTTCCTTAGGGTTTCTAAAAAATTATGTTGAGTCTGGCTCCCCCATCGATTAGTACTTTTGTGACGGTCATATCGGCAATAGTTGGATCTAGAACCAGTGGGTAATGGCCTACATTTCCTACTCTAGTCCATTGGTCTTCTCTTGAAAATTGGATTGGATACTATGACCAATTGAGATATCTTGGTGTAGCCGGTTCTGCTGCCATGATAGTTCGTAACGCTAGCTTTTCTTGATGTTTGCTTCTGGAATCTGGAACCTGGGCAAAGATTACTGCTACTGTCCCCCTGGATTTTTGGAATCCCTTGTCTTCGTGGTTGTCTTCCTCTTTTTTCTGATTGCCTTCTTTGGTATTCTCCTTACTATCTTTTCTTGTGTATCGATCTTTGAAGGTGTAGCAATCTCCGATGGTGTGCTTTCCTTTGGGGTGCAAGATGCAACGCATGTTTTTAATGTCATCATACCTTCTGGGCTTGGAAAACTTCCTTGATTTGTCAGTTACCGCAATGGTGTTGTCTGGTCCACAGTTTCCTCTCCTGATGTCTAGTTGTTTCGATGATTTTGCTTGTCCGGGTTGTCTTGGTTGTTTTTATCCGGGAACCTTTCTCGTGTCTTCTCCTCTACAGTAATCATCTTTTCTACTGTTCATTCTGAATTCTTCATTGCTTTCTCAGGGTTTTCTTTGTAGAAGTCCTAAAATTGCCACCTAGCCATGATTCCGTGAGAGAAAGCTTCAATTACTTCTCATTCGGTGAATGTCATGTACTTGAGCTCGTAGTTCACCAAATCGTCGATAGTAATTTCTGAGACTTTCACCTCCTTTCTGCTTGAGTCCTTTTAACTCTGCGTGGGTGATTGGGTGTGTAATGATACCCGCGAAGTTTTTATAGAAAGCTCTTTGCAAGTCCTCCCAATTTCTGATTGATACCAGTATTCAATTTGTCAAACCATTGAAGGGGCATGGTTTCTAGGGCCATGGGAAAGAACAAGGTCTTGATATCATCGTCTCCTCTGGCCAATTCAATCGATTGCGAGTAAATCCTGAGCCACTACCTTGGTTTGGTCTTGCCATCATACTTGGAGTGGTTGGATGGCTTGAACTTGTGAGATAGTCATATTGAAGCGAGTCTGTTCATAAAACAGAGGAATCTATCATGTGCTCTCAGCTTCTTTGTATTCTGATTCGCCACCTCCTTCTAGCCAACTATCGTCTTGACTGAGAGTAGTTCTACATGGCTGTCTGAATGGGTACTTTGCTTCTGATTTTTCTTGGTTGTTCGACTCGATAGTTTTGACTATGGTCCCTTCTACTTTCCCCGTTGTGACTTTCACTTGGTCCAAGTCTCTCAAAAGCGGATTTCCTTTGATTTTGATCTTTTTGAGCATGAGATGTCGATCTGGCAGGTAGTTTTGAACAGGTTCTTCCTTCATGCATCCTTAGGGCTGTTGATCGGAGGTAGTCTCGGAGTTGTTCCTGTTTTTCACTGGGATGTGAGATTGCTCTGAGTTCTTCTAGTGCTTCTCGAATCCTATCATAGGGTGTATTTGCCGCACGTCCTTCTTCAACTTCTTGTTTTGATTTTCTTCTATCATACTCAGCTAGATCTGACTCATACCTGATCCATACTTCCTTACGCTGCCTAGCACGGCGTTGGCGTCCTTGTTTCAATTTGTTTTTTCTTTCTCTGGCTTGCTTTTGATTTTTGGTCTCACCATCGTGCCCTTGGATAAAGGGTGATATGTTGGATTAGATTGATCTGATGACCTGATGTTGGGTGCTTCTGGGGGGTCAATGGTGATCGAGGACGGTGAATCATGAATACTTCTCGTGCGTGAGTTGTTCTATCATCGGTGTTGGTTTCCATACTGTCAGAGTTGTTGATAACTTTAGTAGAGGCTTCAAGGTCGTAGATCGAGTCTCCTTCTTGGTAGGGTAGAGCTATTGTCATTTTGTCGATTAGTTGGGTGCCGCAATCCTTAGGAACGAAACCTGGCCAGTGGTCGATGCAGTCTTGAGATGTTATAGTTAACACGAGACCTTCCTGGGCTCCTTTCAGTGGCATTCTAAGCACTGGATTAAGAGATCTTTTGAGCTGTGCCTGATAAGACTGTTGCCATGTTGCGGAGATCGAATGGAAAAGGACCCGTCTTCTTTAAAGTACTCTGAGTGTACCCGAGTTGTATTCTTGATAGGTTGATGTCGTGTTCCGGAGCCCTATTGGAAAAGAACTCGGTTTTCCGAAAGAACTCGGATAAGACTCCATCTCAGGAAGCGGAGCCCGAGTTTGAATCAGATGCATGAAGTCGCGAAATCTGAGTTGGATTGGACATCACGAGCTGCGCAAATCTTTCGACAAGCTGATCTGTCGTTGTCACCGAAATAGAATGGTCTTCGTGGTGATTCAAATCTTCGAGGAGGTGACTTTGGAGCTTGCCATTATCGTCCGCCTCGCAGATCCATGAGCCGAAGATGAAGGTTGATCCCTTCGAAAAAATCATGTTATCGAGGTCCATCAAGCTCTTGAATGCAAAGTCACTGAAAGCCCATACCTGGCGCGCCAGCTGTTGAGTTTCACCACCAATAGCCTGCCACGAGGTTCCCAGGGCAGTTTGTTCAGGCTTCAGCATATGCAGAACTCGACGATAAACGCAAGAGACAGTTGATTTATCCTGATTTGGGCCCTCGACCGTGATCGAGTAATAGCCCTACGTCCAGTCGGCATTAGCCTTTGTGTTGGATTGATTATAAAGTGTTGTGTTTTTGTTATCAAAGTCCTGTCTCTAGGAATCCTGCCCTCCTTTATATAGTCAGAAGGTCAGAATCCTAGTTAATTTACAATGAGTGTTCCTAGTAGGATTACAGAATAATACTACTACTAAGATTACATGGGAAGAATCCTAGTTAGACTAGATCTTCTCCCTTCCTTGTGGGGTATCCCGTGGGTCCCGCACCGACAGGGGAGAGATAGCAATGCAACGCTTTGCTATCTAGATAGCAATGCAATTTGTACATGCTTCCTGCTTAAATATTTGTTTCTCCAATTTCAGCATACAGTTTGAAGAAGCCGCAGAGGAGGCTCCGCCAGTAGGACAAAAGGCAGCACTGATATCAGTCCTAGAGGAAGGCAGTCCAAGAGAGTAAAGTCTACACAACCTGGAGAGTTGACTCATGGATCTGAGAAGAACAAGCAAAACCGTGCAAACATTAAGCGCCACCAGGCTACAGGATCTCGCTCCTATGCTATACAGCGGCAATCATTTGTAAGTGATGGTTGTGTTTTATTGTTACTCTAGCCTATGTATAAACAGAAACTCATGTGCAGTGTAAATAGAAGCAATAGTGGCAATAGCCTAAGTCCCCCTTTGGAACACAGGGTCAGAAAAATGTAGGAACAGGAAAAATACAGGAATATGATTGGAATACATGTGAAAAATAGAGGAATTTTGTTAGAAGGGGTGTTTGGTTTTGTACAGGAAAAGCATAGGAAACCAATACAATAAGATTTCACTAGATGTTTTTTTCTTTGTTTTTCCTATGAAAGTTGAAGGATAGAAAACTTTCCTATGGTTTTCCTTCCCCTATTTCTTCTTGTGAACCCAAGGCCTATACAATGCTGATTTCACAGGATTACTGATTCCTACATTTTTTCTTTGGAAATCCTATGAGCCAAAGGGGCCCTAAATTTGGCATCATCGTTTAATTTTGAAGTTGCAATATCTGTGCATTGTGCTTGTGTAATCCATATCTGTAACCTATTGTTTACTGCTTGAATTTCGTAGTATGTAATACATATCAGTACATGTGTGTTGTGCTTATGTAATCCATATCAATATAAAACCTGCGTTACTTGTTATAAACTAATCTCTTGGGCTTTCCTGTTAAAGTCCTCTTCCACTATCTGTAACCTAATGTTTACTGCTTGAGTTTCACAGGAAGCTATGGAAACTATGCAAGTAGAACCTGTTGCTAATGGGCATGAACTAATGACAAGTGCTGATGCTGTTTCCAAGGTCCTTTGCCTCTCCCATGGCCAGGTGCACTCCTAGGTCAGCGGCAACACTTATTTTTTGAAGAATGCTGGTATCCTAACAAGAACCGAGACATCGGCAGAGAGAATGCTTCAGGAACAGCTTGTTGCTAAATAGGAAACTTCCGCTAACCTCGTCGAACAAGTGGATGAACTGAAGAGAAAGACAGCCAAGACTGAAAGGGAGTTTGAGGAGTTCAAAATACAACAACAGGAGGAGTACAATGAGCTACATGAGGATATCATGCGCTTCAGCTCTTCTTCTAGTAACTCTCAGTTGTCAACTCGATCTGTTGTCTTGATGTAGTGAACATTTGTGGTTTGATGTGTGTACTTGTGTGCTGGTTTGATATGGTGAAACTGTCAGCGGGTTGCTACTGATGTGTAAATAGTAATTTGTTGTGGTGAAATTGTTAGCGGGTTACTGCTGATGTGTAAATAGTAATTTGTTAGCTGATCCTCCAACCGTCATGCAAGGTCCAATGACCCGGGCTCGAATGCGTCAACTCAATTTAGAGGTGAGCTCGTTCTTAAGCGATCATTTTCATACTTTTGAGAATAGACTACTACCTAATGATGTTATCTTGCTTAGGAACATTGGAGAGGGTCAAGAGGGACTAAGAGGACAGTGGAGGAGGTGATAATGACCAGCAAGGACATCCAACACGAATCGGAGGCCCAGTCCAACATGATTTCGAGTCTGCCTCGGCCGCCAGGATTAGTTTGCCTTAAACTGGTCACCCATTACGCATTCGGACTCCGTTTTCAACGATCCACATATGGATGGAAATCTTATTTGATAAGGAAGCCAACCCAAGTGGTCTCACATCAAAAGCTCTTCGGAATCAACAGAAATCGTCGAAACAAGTCAGCATCCAGAATCTGTCAGGGTGCTGCGACACTGTCTTTTGGTCCATTGGACCATGTATCGAGTTTGGGACCATTAGGGGTGCGTCTAGGGGTCTTGCACGACCCTAGAGTCTTCATAAATAGCCACCACCCCTCCATTAGGGTTCGGGTTTTGCTTAGATTATCCTGTCAAGAACAGTTTCGCCGTTCATCGGTTTGTGAGACCCCAACTTCGTGAGATAATCATTCATCTGCAATTTGGTTGCGTTCTTTCTTGTTCTTGCTTGTGTTCTTCGTTAGCGCAGGCAGGGATTAGCCTTCTTGGCAAGGTCAACCTGGTCCATGACTCAGGTTGATAACCAGAGGAGCTGTGGTGCTAAGATTGTAGGGTTCGATCTTTCGATCTGAAGCCAGGATCGGTGTGTCATTCTCCGCCACAATGATAGTTACCATCACCTGACGGAAGATCAGGATCCCCATCTCTATTAAGTGGTAATCAGAGCTAAGGTATACCATCAGGTTCACATTTATTCCCTAGTTTGAGTGTTTCGCATTCGTCCCATAGTCCAGTGCCATACTCATTTTTCCTGTCCTAGAACCTTCCGTGCCATAGCATTTCATATTTCAGTTTCAGAGTCCGTCGTGTTGAGTTTGTGTCCTGGTCGAGGTCTTGTTGCTGGTTAGGTCATGTTAGAGTCCAGTTCATGTGTTTTTCCTCATCGTTTCCATCAAATCTTGGCTGCTTGTGACCAATTTTGCACTACATAGTTCCCGTTTTGTCCTCTAATTCGGAGCCAATTCTTAAAACTGGTCTAGTTTTCGCATACGAACTCCAGTTTTCGACTGTTCCATATATGCAAATCGATCAGAAAAAAATTTTAGGATCCGTCCATCCAAGCTTTGTCGGGGTTCTAAATTTTTAGATTGGTCAAAAAGTGGTCACAAGATCCTCTTTTCGTGGTCACAAGGCTTTTGTCGATTTTGATCCAGTTTTCTAAAAATTCCACAGGCCACGTCTTTCACTTGTTTGAGCTCATATTTTCTGTGGTTACTTATTTTGTGCTCCTAAGTAAAGGAAAAATATCAAAAAAATAAAATAAAAAAGTCAAAATTTCCAAAAAAAATAACGACAGCCCAAAAAATAGAAAAAAAGAGGGGCAAAAGAGGAACAATATTTAAAGGAGCACATAGAGAAGACCAAAGTGAGCTGTGTTAGCGTGTGCTGTCTAGTTCCTTGTTTGTGTTGCTGTTTCCATCCATCATACTTGTTTTTCATACACCTATCACATTGCTATCCACCATACTTTTGTCACACGCCTAGTACTTGGAACATTTTAGACCAGCAATGAGAACAAGTACTTTGGACTATAATTCAGCATTACTTTCTATTACTGACTTGTGTGCCAGATATACATATTACTCTTTGTGTGCCTTCCAAGCTCCACAAACTCTTCAGATCAGTATAGACAAAGGGCCTTGCAATCTCGGTACCACTGCCTCACAGGTATCATGAACCACCCGCCGGTTGTACCGCCCATTGCTTGTGTTGGTAAGAACTTTGTAAGAGCTTGGTAAGATGCTTCCACTTGCTGTGAAAAGTGACACCACTGCAACCACATAGTCATTTGGTAGGGATAACTTTCACCGTTTGTTCCTGTTTTTATGTTTTCAATGATAGGAGATGAACAGACTGGAGATAACAACCCTAAGGGTTTCAATGAGTGTGTCAGTCAAGAGCAACTACAAGCTGTTGTAGATGATGCCCAAAAAAGGATGAATGAGGCTATCAGGAAGGCCGTCACTGACACACTCATTGAACTCAACATTGGCAACAGCATGGAGAGGTTGGACAAACGAATTTCCACACTAACTGACAAGGTTACTGAGTTGGAAACATTAGTGGCGGTCAACAATAATGATGTCTCCGGCAGCAACATCGATGGTCTCTTGCAAGAAGACACGGTGCATGATGCCACTGGAAACAGGATCGAGCAGCTTTCCGACAAGAGAGATTATGACAACGTCTTCGCCACAACACGACAGGTATGGGTGGTGTCCACCACCACCGTCAAGGTAATAATCACCATGTACCCGATGATCTTTATGCTAAAATTAAGTTCACAATACCATCTTTTTTGGGTCATTATGATGCTGAGGGATATCTTGATTGGGAGATGATGGTAGAACAAAAGTTTAGTGCCCACCTTGTACCTGAGCAGCATAGAGTTAGACAAGCTACTAGTGAGTTTAAGGATTTTGCTATTATTTGGTGGAATGGGCTAGCTGCACAGGATGCTTTACCTGGTACGTGGGAAGAACTTAAGGTAGCTATGCATGATCGTTTCGTTCCTCCTTCTTATCATAGAGACTTGCATAAGAAATTGATGCGTTTAGAACAAGGAGATAAATCTGTACAGGATTACTATGGTGAGCTTCAAAAGGGATTGATGTGTTGTAGTGTTGTGGAGGGAAACGAAGATGTCATTTGTCATTTTTATTTAGGTTTGAGGCGTGAGATTCAGGACATTATTGATTATAAAGAATTTAACATTGTCAACCAGTTGTTTCAGTTTGCTATGCTTGTAGAAAAGGAATTGCAGGGGCGTGAACAGTAGGGCAAGAGCAAGGTCAGCACCAGCACATACACGCCACGCTCGGCACCATCTTCGGGGCTGACCAAGCCAACCACTTTTTGGGCACCTCCACCAGCGAGCAAGTGACCAGCAGCCTCTGGAGTTTCTGCTACACCTAAGGCACCTCCTACACGACCTTCAGATTCAGGTAAAAAATCTTTGTAGGTGCCTACCAAGAGTTCCTCATCCGTTGCATGGACGGGACGCACTTCGGGTATTCAGTGCCACCACTGCCATGGCATTGGCCATGTGTAGAAGGACTACCCAAGTCAGCGGGCATATATTGCTATAGAAGATGGTTACATCAGCACCTCTGACATTGAGGATGAAGAAGACCAAGATGTAGATGAGGAGGACGACGAAGTCCTTGGTGACGAGGCCACGGCGTCCTATAGGAGCATCATTGTACAGTGGGTGCTCAGCTCACAAGTCCAGCAACCTGAGAAGCTACAACGCCATAACTTGTTCCAGATTTTCTTCGTCATTAGCGACCATCGAGCATGTGTCATTATTAATGGAGGTAGCTACAACAATTTGGTCAGTTCTGATTTGGTCAAGAAGCTTAGCTTGACCACACGCCCACATCCACGTCCATACTATATTCAGTGGCTAAATGATTCTAGTAAAGCAAAGGTAACACAAACTTACAGAGTTTTATTTTCCATTGGTTCTTATGCTGATTCTATTGATTGTGATGTGGTACCTATGCAAGCTTGTTCACTCTTATTGGGTCATCCTTGGGAACATAATAATGATGCTACACACCATGGTAGAAGTAATAAATACACTTTTGTGCATAAAGGAAAGAAAATTACTTTGGTACCTTTGACCCCTGCACAAATTGTACAAGCTGATAGAGAACGCGCTGCTAGTTTCAATGATGTTCAATCTGAAAATCAGCAAGTTGCTAATTCTATTTTCCCACCTAAAAAGGATAAGTCTACATCTATTTCTAAGGCTGAGTGGATTAAATTAAAGGGTGGTGTTATGCTTGCAACAAAATGTGACTTTGCTGAAATTTCTGATGATGATATTTGCTATGCTTTGGTATGCAAACGAGCTATGTTTTCGCTTGATGATACTGTTAGCTCGGTACCTCCTGCTGTCACTAACCTTTTGCAGGAGTATGAGGACATTTTTTCAGCTGAGATACCCCCGGCGCTGCCACCTATGAGAGGGATAGAGCATCAAATTGATTTGATTCTGGGAGCAACCTTGCCCAACCGAGCTGCCTATCGAACCAATCCTGAGGAGACTAAGGAAATTCAGTGGCAAGTCCAAGATCTTTTGGACCATGGGTATGTACGTAAAAGCCTTAGTCCTTGTGCCGTTCCTGAACTTTTGGTTCCTAAGAAAGATGGAACTTGGCGTATGTGTGTTGATTGTAGAGCCATCAACAATATTACTATTCGGTATCGTCATCCTATTCCTAGGCTAGACGACATGCTAGATGAGTTGTGTGGTTCTATAATTTTCACTAAGATTGACTTGCGAAGTGGCTACCACCAAATTAGAATGAAACTTGGAGATGAATGGAAAACTGCATTTAAAACCAAATTCGGGTTGTATGAGTGGTTAGTAATGCCTTTTGGTTTGACAAATGCACCTAGCACTTTCATGTGCTTAATGAATGAGGTTTTAAGAGCTTTTATTGGACATTTTGTGGTAGTTTACTTTGATGATATATTGATTTACAGCAAGTCTTTTGATGAACATATGGATCACTTACGTGTTGTTTTTAATGCTTTACGTGATGCACGTCTATTTGGTAACCTTGAGAAGTGCATCTTTTGCACGAATCAAGTTTCTTTTCTTAGCTATGTTGTAACTCCACAGGGAATTGAGGTGGACGAGATGAAAATTGAAGCCATAAAGAGCTGGCTCGTTCTTAAGCGATCCTTTTCATACTTTTGAGAATAGACTACTACCTAATGATGTTATCTTGCTTAGGAACATTGGAGAGGGTCAAGAGGGACTAAGAGGACATGGAGGAGGTGATGATGACCAGCAAGGACGTCCAACACAAACCGGAGGCCCAGTCCAACATGATTTCGAGTCTGCCTCGACCTCCAGGACCAGTCTGCCTTAAACTGGTCACCTAGGACACATTCGGACTCCGTTTTCGACGATCCACATATGAATGGAAAGCTTATTTGATAAGGAAGCCAACCCAAGTGGTCTCACATCAAAAGCTCTTCAGAATCAACGGCAATCGTCAAAACAAGTCAGCATCTAGAATATGTCAGGGTGCTGCGACACCGTCTTTTGGTCCGTTGGACCATGTATCGAGTTTGGGCCCATTAGGGGCACGTTCAGGGGTCTTGCACAACCCTAGAGTCTTCATAAACAGCCGCCACCCCTCCATTAGGGTTCGGGTTTTGCTTAGATTATTCTGTCAAGAACAGTTTCGCCGTTCATCGGTTTGTGAGACCCCAACTTCGTGAGATAATCATTCATCTGCAATTTGGTTGCGTTCTTTCTTATTCTTGCTTGTGTTCTTTGTTGCGCAAGCAGAGATTAGCCTTCTTGGTGAGGTCAACCTGGTCCATGACTCGATTGATAACCAGAGGAGCTGTGGTGCTAAGATTGCAGGGTTCGATCTTTCAATCTGAAGCCGGATCGGTGTGTCATTCTCCGCCACAACGATAGTTACCATCACCTAACGTAAGATCAGGATCCTCGTCTCCATTAGTTGGCCTCTAGATGTGCGACTGATGCGTAATCTATGCTGAAGTCGCAGTCCTATGCCCAACTTTGGAATTCAGTGGCTGTGAAGGGAGAACCCAAATCTATGATGATTCAATTGGGCATGCCGAAGAGGTGCATAATGTCTTGGATGAACTCGACTGCTTTGGCTGCGCTGTATTTTGCGAGTGGTTTGTATTCGATCCACTTGGTGAACTTGTCAATTGCTACGAAGATGTACTCGAAACCGCCTTTTGCTTTCTTGAGAGGTCCTGCTTGATCCAGCCCCTAGCAGGAGAAAGGCCAAGCAGGTGGGATGCAGATGAGATTGTGAGCTGGCACATGAGCTTGTCTTGCGAACATTTGACAACCTTTGCATCTTCTGACAAGTTCTTTTGCGTCTTTCAAAGCGGTTGGCTAGTAGAATCCGGTGCGGAATGCTTTGCCGACTAGTGTTCTTGAAGCAGCATGATTTCCACAGCAACCTGAGTGTATTTCATCTAGGATCTCCTTGCCCTCTTCAAATGAGACACATTTTAAGAGTACTCCTAATGATGCGGCTCTTCTGTAGAGCTTGTCTTCCACTAGGACGTAGTTCTTGCTTCTGCGAACAACTCGCGTAGCTTCCTCTTTATCCGCTGGCAACTTATTTTCTTTGATGTAATCAATAAAAACCTGGGTCCATGAAGTGGTGATTACCAAGATCTAGGTGCTTTTAGCTGAGATTTCAGGAGTTATCTCATCGGGTTGTTTGATAGAGGGAGCTGATAACTCCTCTATGAAAACACCAGGTGGGACCTTTGCCCTGTCCGATCCAAGCTTGGCGAGGATGTCTGCCGCAATATTAGAATCACGCAGGACATGTAGAATTTCTAGTCCTTGAAAATGTTTTTCTAGCTTTCATATTTCAGCACAGTAAGCGCCCATGTTTTCTTTGGTGCAGTCCCAATCTTTGTTGACTTAATTGATGACTACTACCGAATCACCGTATACGAGTAAACGCTTGATTCCGAGGGTAATTGCCACTCGTAGCCCATGGATGAGGGCTTCGTATTCTGCTCCATTGTTTGTAGCTTGCCATAGTATCTGAAGGACATACTTGAGTTGTTTTCCATCTGGAGAAATGAGGAGAACGCCTGCACCGGCTCTGCCTAGCTTGAGTGATCCATCAAAGTACATCTTCCAATGATCAAGGATGATATTTGACATCAGTTGTTGAATTTCTGTCCACTCGACAACAAAATTGGCCAGGGCTTAAGATTTAATTGCTTTTCGTGGGGTGAAATCGATATTGAGAGCACCAAGTTCAACTGCCCACTTAGATATGCACCCTGTTGCGTCTCTGTTGTGTAGGATGTCTCCGAGTGGGAAATCTATCACCATGGTAATCTTGTGGCCTTCAAAATAGTGGCGAAGCTTACGTGAAGTGATCAGGAGAGCGTAGAGTAATTTTTGCACAAGCGGGTACTGGATTTTTGATTCTGACAGTACTTCGCTGGTGTAGTATACAGGGTGTTGTACTTTATATACACGCCCTTCTTCTTCTCTTTCTACGACAATCATTGTGCTGATCACAGTAGAAGTTGCCGCAATGTACAGCATCATGTCTTCGTATTTCTTCGGAGGTGTGAGAACGGGTAGGAGGTGAGGTATGCCTTGAGCTTCTTGAAAGCTTCATTGGCTTCTTATGTCCACTCGAACTTGTCTGTCTTCTCTAGCAATTTAAAGAAAGGTAACCCTTTTTTGCCCAGTCTTGATATGAAATGATTGAGGGCCGCCATGCAGCCTCTTAGTTTCTGCACATCTTTGACACTTCGAGGAGGGCCCATCTCTGTTATGGCCTCGAATTTGCTTGGCGCTTGCTTCGATTCCGCGATGACTGACCAAGAATCCAAGAGTTGTCCTGAAGGAACTCTGAATACACACTTGTTTGGGTTCAATTTCCACCTCCATCTTTTCAAGTTTTCGAAGGTTTACTTTAAGTCTCCAATTAGTGTATCTGGGTTCTTTGTCTTTATTACTACGTCATCCATGTATGCTTCTATGTTTTTGCTAATCTGATCACTGAGGACATGTTTGGATAGCTCTTTGGTAAGTGGCACCAGCGTTCTTGAGTCCAAATGACATGGTTTTGTAGTAGTAGGCACCAAATGGAATGATGAAAGATGTCTTGCTCTGGTCTTGTTCCTTTAATGCGATCTGGTGATATCCTGAATAGCAATCAAGGAAGGATAATAGGGCAGATCTTGCTGTTGAATCAACTATCTGATCAATGCATGGTAGTCCGAACGGATCTTTCGGGCAGTGTTTGTTTAGATCTGTGTAGTCGACACACATGCGCCACTCGTCCGTATTCTTTTTCTATACTAGAACTGGGTTTGCTAGCCAATCTAGATGGAGGATTTCTCTGATGAATCCGGTTGCCACTAGCTTTGTGATTTCTTTTTTAATTGCTGCCTTCTTGTCGAGTGAGAATCGTCATAGTCGTTGCTTCATAGGTTTGGAACCTTCATTGATATCAATTCTATGCTCAGCCAACTCTCTAGGGACACCTGGCATGTCGGCCAGCTTCCAAGCGAAGATATCTTTGTTGTCCTGAAGAAAGTTGGTGAGCGTGAGTTCCTATTTTGCCGAGAGGTGGGCACTGATGGTTGCCGTTTTGGAGGGATCACCGGTGCCCAGGTCGATTTGCTTGACGTCGGCTTCTTTTGGTGGTGCTAGGATGCTAGGCTTTTAGCCAGTATCTCTAGCTCTTCTGGGCTCATTTCTACTGCAACAGTGGCTATTTCTTTTCTTCCATCGCCATCCCGTGCTTTTCCTGCAATTTGGATTGCCTGAACATCGCAGTCAAAAGCGCGCTTCAAATCACTCCAAAGAGAAAGGACACCATTAGGTCCTGGCATCTTAAGCAACAGGTATGGATAATGCGGTATTGCCATGAATTTTGCTAGTGCTGGGTGCCCGAGGATTGCGTGATATGATGAATCGAAGTCTGCAACTTCAAACTTGATGAACTCTGTACGGTAGTTCGAGGGAGTCCCAAAAGTAACCGATAGAGTGATTTGTCCAAGTGGCATTGCTACCTTGCCGGGTACTATGCCATAAAAAGGCGTGCTTGTTGGTGTAATCATCCCAGTGAGTTGTAGTCCCATCTTCCTTAGGGTTTCTAAAAAATTATGTTGAGTCTGGCTCCCCCATCGATTAGTACTTTTGTGACGGTCATATCGGCAATAGTTGGATCTAGAACCAGTGGGTAATGGCCTACATTTCCTACTCTAGTCCATTGGTCTTCTCTTGAAAATTGGATTGGATACTATGACCAATTGAGATATCTTGGTGTAGCCGGTTCTGCTGCCATGATAGTTCGTAACGCTAGCTTTTCTTGATGTTTGCTTCTGGAATCTGGAACCTGGGCAAAGATTACTGCTACTGTCCCCCTGGATTTTTGGAATCCCTTGTCTTCGTGGTTGTCTTCCTCTTTTTTCTGATTGCCTTCTTTGGTATTCTCCTTACTATCTTTTCTTGTGTATCGATCTTTGAAGGTGTAGCAATCTCCGATGGTGTGCTTTCCTTTGGGGTGCAAGATGCAACGCATGTTTTTAATGTCATCATACCTTCTGGGCTTGGAAAACTTCCTTGATTTGTCAGTTACCGCAATGGTGTTGTCTGGTCCACAGTTTCCTCTCCTGATGTCTAGTTGTTTCGATGATTTTGCTTGTCCGGGTTGTCTTGGTTGTTTTTATCCGGGAACCTTTCTCGTGTCTTCTCCTCTACAGTAATCATCTTTTCTACTGTTCATTCTGAATTCTTCATTGCTTTCTCAGGGTTTTCTTTGTAGAAGTCCTAAAATTGCCACCTAGCCATGATTCCGTGAGAGAAAGCTTCAATTACTTCTCATTCGGTGAATGTCATGTACTTGAGCTCGTAGTTCACCAAATCGTCGATAGTAATTTCTGAGACTTTCACCTCCTTTCTGCTTGAGTCCTTTTAACTCTGCGTGGGTGATTGGGTGTGTAATGATACCCGCGAAGTTTTTATAGAAAGCTCTTTGCAAGTCCTCCCAATTTCTGATTGATACCAGTATTCAATTTGTCAAACCATTGAAGGGGCATGGTTTCTAGGGCCATGGGAAAGAACAAGGTCTTGATATCATCGTCTCCTCTGGCCAATTCAATCGATTGCGAGTAAATCCTGAGCCACTACCTTGGTTTGGTCTTGCCATCATACTTGGAGTGGTTGGATGGCTTGAACTTGTGAGATAGTCATATTGAAGCGAGTCTGTTCATAAAACAGAGGAATCTATCATGTGCTCTCAGCTTCTTTGTATTCTGATTCGCCACCTCCTTCTAGCCAACTATCGTCTTGACTGAGAGTAGTTCTACATGGCTGTCTGAATGGGTACTTTGCTTCTGATTTTTCTTGGTTGTTCGACTCGATAGTTTTGACTATGGTCCCTTCTACTTTCCCCGTTGTGACTTTCACTTGGTCCAAGTCTCTCAAAAGCGGATTTCCTTTGATTTTGATCTTTTTGAGCATGAGATGTCGATCTGGCAGGTAGTTTTGAACAGGTTCTTCCTTCATGCATCCTTAGGGCTGTTGATCGGAGGTAGTCTCGGAGTTGTTCCTGTTTTTCACTGGGATGTGAGATTGCTCTGAGTTCTTCTAGTGCTTCTCGAATCCTATCATAGGGTGTATTTGCCGCACGTCCTTCTTCAACTTCTTGTTTTGATTTTCTTCTATCATACTCAGCTAGATCTGACTCATACCTGATCCATACTTCCTTACGCTGCCTAGCACGGCGTTGGCGTCCTTGTTTCAATTTGTTTTTTCTTTCTCTGGCTTGCTTTTGATTTTTGGTCTCACCATCGTGCCCTTGGATAAAGGGTGATATGTTGGATTAGATTGATCTGATGACCTGATGTTGGGTGCTTCTGGGGGGTCAATGGTGATCGAGGACGGTGAATCATGAATACTTCTCGTGCGTGAGTTGTTCTATCATCGGTGTTGGTTTCCATACTGTCAGAGTTGTTGATAACTTTAGTAGAGGCTTCAAGGTCGTAGATCGAGTCTCCTTCTTGGTAGGGTAGAGCTATTGTCATTTTGTCGATTAGTTGGGTGCCGCAATCCTTAGGAACGAAACCTGGCCAGTGGTCGATGCAGTCTTGAGATGTTATAGTTAACACGAGACCTTCCTGGGCTCCTTTCAGTGGCATTCTAAGCACTGGATTAAGAGATCTTTTGAGCTGTGCCTGATAAGACTGTTGCCATGTTGCGGAGATCGAATGGAAAAGGACCCGTCTTCTTTAAAGTACTCTGAGTGTACCCGAGTTGTATTCTTGATAGGTTGATGTCGTGTTCCGGAGCCCTATTGGAAAAGAACTCGGTTTTCCGAAAGAACTCGGATAAGACTCCATCTCAGGAAGCGGAGCCCGAGTTTGAATCAGATGCATGAAGTCGCGAAATCTGAGTTGGATTGGACATCACGAGCTGCGCAAATCTTTCGACAAGCTGATCTGTCGTTGTCACCGAAATAGAATGGTCTTCGTGGTGATTCAAATCTTCGAGGAGGTGACTTTGGAGCTTGCCATTATCGTCCGCCTCGCAGATCCATGAGCCGAAGATGAAGGTTGATCCCTTCGAAAAAATCATGTTATCGAGGTCCATCAAGCTCTTGAATGCAAAGTCACTGAAAGCCCATACCTGGCGCGCCAGCTGTTGAGTTTCACCACCAATAGCCTGCCACGAGGTTCCCAGGGCAGTTTGTTCAGGCTTCAGCATATGCAGAACTCGACGATAAACGCAAGAGACAGTTGATTTATCCTGATTTGGGCCCTCGACCGTGATCGAGTAATAGCCCTACGTCCAGTCGGCATTAGCCTTTGTGTTGGATTGATTATAAAGTGTTGTGTTTTTGTTATCAAAGTCCTGTCTCTAGGAATCCTGCCCTCCTTTATATAGTCAGAAGGTCAGAATCCTAGTTAATTTACAATGAGTGTTCCTAGTAGGATTACAGAATAATACTACTACTAAGATTACATGGGAAGAATCCTAGTTAGACTAGATCTTCTCCCTTCCTTGTGGGGTATCCCGTGGGTCCCGCACCGACAGGGGAGAGATAGCAATGCAACGCTTTGCTATCTAGATAGCAATGCAATTTGTACATGCTTCCTGCTTAAATATTTGTTTCTCCAATTTCAGCATACAGTTTGAAGAAGCCGCAGAGGAGGCTCCGCCAGTAGGACAAAAGGCAGCACTGATATCAGTCCTAGAGGAAGGCAGTCCAAGAGAGTAAAGTCTACACAACCTGGAGAGTTGACTCATGGATCTGAGAAGAACAAGCAAAACCGTGCAAACATTAAGCGCCACCAGGCTACAGGATCTCGCTCCTATGCTATACAGCGGCAATCATTTGTAAGTGATGGTTGTGTTTTATTGTTACTCTAGCCTATGTATAAACAGAAACTCATGTGCAGTGTAAATAGAAGCAATAGTGGCAATAGCCTAAGTCCCCCTTTGGAACACAGGGTCAGAAAAATGTAGGAACAGGAAAAATACAGGAATATGATTGGAATACATGTGAAAAATAGAGGAATTTTGTTAGAAGGGGTGTTTGGTTTTGTACAGGAAAAGCATAGGAAACCAATACAATAAGATTTCACTAGATGTTTTTTTCTTTGTTTTTCCTATGAAAGTTGAAGGATAGAAAACTTTCCTATGGTTTTCCTTCCCCTATTTCTTCTTGTGAACCCAAGGCCTATACAATGCTGATTTCACAGGATTACTGATTCCTACATTTTTTCTTTGGAAATCCTATGAGCCAAAGGGGCCCTAAATTTGGCATCATCGTTTAATTTTGAAGTTGCAATATCTGTGCATTGTGCTTGTGTAATCCATATCTGTAACCTATTGTTTACTGCTTGAATTTCGTAGTATGTAATACATATCAGTACATGTGTGTTGTGCTTATGTAATCCATATCAATATAAAACCTGCGTTACTTGTTATAAACTAATCTCTTGGGCTTTCCTGTTAAAGTCCTCTTCCACTATCTGTAACCTAATGTTTACTGCTTGAGTTTCACAGGAAGCTATGGAAACTATGCAAGTAGAACCTGTTGCTAATGGGCATGAACTAATGACAAGTGCTGATGCTGTTTCCAAGGTCCTTTGCCTCTCCCATGGCCAGGTGCACTCCTAGGTCAGCGGCAACACTTATTTTTTGAAGAATGCTGGTATCCTAACAAGAACCGAGACATCGGCAGAGAGAATGCTTCAGGAACAGCTTGTTGCTAAATAGGAAACTTCCGCTAACCTCGTCGAACAAGTGGATGAACTGAAGAGAAAGACAGCCAAGACTGAAAGGGAGTTTGAGGAGTTCAAAATACAACAACAGGAGGAGTACAATGAGCTACATGAGGATATCATGCGCTTCAGCTCTTCTTCTAGTAACTCTCAGTTGTCAACTCGATCTGTTGTCTTGATGTAGTGAACATTTGTGGTTTGATGTGTGTACTTGTGTGCTGGTTTGATATGGTGAAACTGTCAGCGGGTTGCTACTGATGTGTAAATAGTAATTTGTTGTGGTGAAATTGTTAGCGGGTTACTGCTGATGTGTAAATAGTAATTTGTTGTGGTGAAATTGTTAGCGGGTTACTGCTGATGTGTAAATAGTAATTTGTTATATTTGACTGTCATGGTGAATAATTATGTAGAAATCGTCAAATAATTATATAGTCAATGTGTGACGCAGTGAGCCAGTGACGATCTTGGATTACTTCTATGACGAATTGATTGTACTACATGTGGTAGAACCTGGGCAGGCCACATGATCAACTAAAAATGCGACGCGTGGACGAACCACTGCGTGACACGTGAAATAGCCATGACTCGACACATGGCCTAATAAAACTCTGACACGTGAAACGAAGACGTCAAGCCACGTGGCCAAATTAAAAAAACGAAACATGGACGGACAGCACCGTGACACGTGGTCGAATAAGAAACAGCCACGAGGACCAATAAAAATACGACATGTGATCCAATTAAGAAGCGACACGTGACCCAACCGCAACACGACATGTGTCAATAGTAAACTGACATGTGAAAGAATAGGAACCCGACACGTGGTTCAGTAAGAACCTGAAACGTGCAAGAACCAGAGACGGCCATGTTGTCCAATAACAAGGTGACACGTACCCAAACCATCTCTAATAGAACCGGCTATAGTAGGTACACGTGGAGAGCATTTCCAATAGAAGAAACCACCAGCGTGGCCGTCCCCTGCCACGCTGGCCAAAAGCAGCTCTATGACGAGCTGTTCTCGTCGTAGAACATCACCAAATTGAAACCTGTGACGCGGCTTCTGTGACAACCCACTTTTCATCATAAATTCGTCATAGAACTGAAATCACGACGAATTTGACCCCTTCAGCGACAAAAACAATTCGTCCTAGAAGTCAAAATTTCTACTAGTGTTTGGTCTACAATGGGTCACCCGTCTGATTAGCTATGGAATCTATCAAGTAAAAAAAACGAATGTCCTTCAATCAGTGGGTCCCCATTTGTCACGCAGGGTAAACAATTATATAAGTATTATTATATAGAGGAAAGTGCACCAGCGATCCCTAAACTTGTATCGCTGTGTCATCCCGGTCCATAAACTCGCAAATCGACCATTTAGGTCCTTAAACTTGTTTATCTGTGTCATCTCGGTCCCTAAACTTGTTTGGCTGTGTCATCCCGGTCTCTAAACTTGCAAATCGACCGTTTAGGTCCTCAAACTTGTTCAGTTGTGTCATCTCGGTCCCTAAACTTGATTTTGAGTCTCATCTGGGTCAAAACAGGGTAATCTAAAAACTTTATATCAAAAAATAATTCATAATTTTTTCATATGAACTCAAATGGAGACAAACTTTGTATCAAAATTGAAGCCCTCGACGCGATCTACGACTTTATAGTTGAAAAGTTTTTGAATTAAAACTGTTTAGGGTCTCAAAATATTATTGTATATTTATAGATTTTGAAAATTTAAATTTAAAATTAAATTTTGGGACACTAAATGACTTTAAACAAAAACTTTTTAACTATAAAGTTGTAGATCGTATTGAGAACTATAACTTTCATATAGACCTTATTAATATCCAAGATTGTTTGATAATTTTAAATTGTTTATAGATTTTTTGAAATTTGAAATTTAAAATTATCAAACAATCTTGGATATTGATATGGTCTATATGAAAGTTATAGTTCCCAATACGATCTACAACTTTGTAGTTGAAAAGTTTTTTGTTTGAAGTCATTTAGTGTCCCAAAATTTAATTTTAAATTTCAATTTACAAAATCTATAAACATACAATAATATTTTGGGACCATAAACAGTTTTAATTCAAAAACTTTTCAACTACAAAGTCGTAGATCGCGTCGAGGGCTTCAATTTTGATATAAAGTTTGTCTCCATTCGAGTTCATATGAAAAAGTTATGAATTATTTTTTTATATAAGTTTTTAGATCACCCTGTTTTGACCCAGATGAGACTCAAAACCAAATTTAGGGACCGGGATGACATAACTGAATAAGTTTGAGGACTTAAACGGTCGATTTGCAAGTTTAGGGACCGGGATGACATAGCCGAACAAGTTTAGGGACCGAGATGACACAGATGAATAAGTTTGAGGATCTAAACGGTCGATTTACGAGTTTAGAGACCAGAATGACACAGCGGTAGTTTAGGAACCACTGGTGCACTTTACTCTATTATATATTCGCCGAATTTACTGAGCAGCCCAGCCCACATCTCTCGAACCTAGGCACAATCTATATAAGGGTTATTGTCTGTTAATTTTCCATAGATTCTCAGTTAAGCTTCCATACATTTTGTTTTTTCCCATCCATTTAGAAACGAAAACAAAATGTCTGCTAACTAATGCTATACGTGCTAAACATTCTTTATTATCAATGACAATGTGACCATTAAATTGTTTGGGTTCAGTTTGTAAATATCTGCGGCAAATTGCTTAATGAGTTCACGGGCTGACGCTATGGATTCCAACACAGCAATTGTGGCGCCGCCGGCAAAAGCCTTACCTCGACAATCTTGCAACCCAGCCGGCGCCGCTCCGAAAGTATGCATTGGGAGTGTGAGACGAAAACTTCAGACAAGCTGAGCTAGCTTGCCTTCGCTTCTAATGATTTCTCATGTATCCGTGTTTACTATACCTGAGCTAGCTAAATCACTGAAACAACCGGTGCAGTACCACCTTCTGAACTGGACGCGGGCAAGATCTACGTAGAAGCTGTGGACACCCAGGGACCAGCAACAGTTTTAGATCGTGGCGGAGCAGGCGGTTGGCGGCTCAGCCCCTCTCTCGAGTACCCGCTTCCAAGCGTGGGAAAGTGCTGATCATGCAGCGTATGTGCTTCATCAAGGGTCCATCAGCGTCATCCGCGTCTGGGCTGGTAGCGTATGACAAGCTGTTCGGTCGCAAAGACGCAAGGCCACCTCCTAGGTCGCGCCGTCGCGTAAGTATTGGTTGTTCTTTTTTATGTAATATCGACCTAGAGATCTTCGGCTAGGATGGTCTAGCTACGGCTGTGCTAGAAGCGCGTTGTATGTTTGTCTAAACTCTTCTACCTAATACAATGATACGCAAATCTTTTGCGTATTCGAGAAAAAACAGTTTTAGATCTCAGCTATATGCTGCTATTAGAGCTTCGAGACTTCTACCAGCGAAAGCATGCTGTGTTTACGAAGTGCACCACGGCGTACCTCCACAGATCCACAATGCAGTCCACCTGTACTGTGCGGACATTGCTCCGTCTTTTCAGAATATCTACGAACGGGCTAGACTCTGCCAAGACACATCAGGCGTCCAAACGCCGGCACACATTAGTGCTTTTGGTGAACGGATCAGGCTCGAAGCATCCGATGCGGCCAGAGAACTGTCTGAGATCCGTGACATCATAGCCCAGGTCTTCGCTAGGATCAGATCGCCCATCAGGCTCACCAAATTCAAGGATGAACCATCTATCTGTCGGGTAATCATTTTTTCCTTATCGGGGTTGATAGTGCCAGGTGCAAACTAACAAATCCGTATAAATTTAGAAACTACCGATCAGGACCACTAGATGCTGATCGAATGGATGGAGTGGGAGGTGGGATTTTTTTGCGCTTAAGCTCCCCACCCGCCGGCCTTTTTTTTTGCGCTTAAGCCCCCTCACCCTATTCATTGGATCAGCATCTAGTGGTCCTGATGGATAATTTCTAAGTTTACACCGGTTGGTTGGTTTGCACCTGATATGTTGCCTTATTAAAACCCACTTGCCTCCACTCGCACAGGAGCAATCGGAGCATTGGTGGCTTCTTCGCGTGCTGACACCTGTCTATGACTATTTTGCAAAAAGGCCCTTCGAGTATTCAGAATCAACCCGTAGTCCAAACCTTTCCGCTCCCAGCCTCCCACCCCGCAACCCTAGCCCGACGTCTCGATCCCTCTCTCCTCTCCCCGCCGTCGCCGCCGCCGCCTCCGCACCTCCACCCCTCGCTGCGCAGCCTTCACACAGCCATCGCTTAGGCATGGAAGCCGCATGGCCTCTGTGGCACGAGGGCGAACAAGACCCTGGGAAGAACTCTCCGGCCCCTCTTTGGCCTCTCCTCCACGCGCCGCCTCCATGCCGGCATACCCTCGACCACCGACGCTGTCATCACCGCTTGGATCTCCTGCCGCCGACGTTCTTGCCTCCAAGTTGCTAACAGAAGGCCTTGTTTAGTTGGCGAAATGGTACTGTAGCACTTTCGTTGTTATTTGGCAATTAGTGTCAAATCATAGTCTAATTAGGCTTAAAAGATTCGTCTCGTGAATTTCGTCTAAACTGTGTAATTGGTTTTATTTTTTATTTATATTTAATGCTTCATGCATGCATCCAAAGATTCGATGTGACGGGGAATCTTGAAAATTTTTGCAAAATGGAAGGGAACTAAACAGCACCGAAGTCGTTTTGGACAGCGACACGGTCTTCAAAGCATAACTTTGATTTCTTATTTTTATACCTGTTTATTATTTACTGTTTTTCTAGATGCATGGTCCAACATGGTCCTATGGTGTGATGGCGTTGATACAGATATGTCTGTTGATTCAACAAAGACACAAGAGAGCATGACAACGTAGCATCATGACTCCCTGCGTTTGTATGTACCATTATATTGTCTGTGTGATCAGATCAGCTGCTGCTCAGCATTTGACGTTTAGCATCGTGACTCTACTATGCTTAATGAGGTAAATGTTTGTTGTAACTTCATAGCTGCAAAATGTGTACATTGCTGCTTCTTTCCTTTTTAGATTCATGAACCTGCTGTAGCACTTCTAATGCTCATTTGGATTAATACTCCAAGCTTGACTAAAACGTTTGGTATTAACAAAATTCTGATTATAACATGTAATATTTGAATATGACTACATAGGACCCTATGGGCTGCGATGGCCAATGTTGCATTGTACTGACATGTGCGGGATCTATCTAAATAGTTTGCTATGCCTATTTTTAGATGTTGGTATGAAATAGGATTGGCTAGATCTGTATCAGTCCTTTGCCTGTTTTTAGACTTTGGTGCCACCGTTTGCTTTGGGGGCTCTACATGCCCATGTATGTTGAGGTGAAAAACTGAATTAATTTATTTAGTAAAAATCATGGGAAGGCTAGCTTACATACACATGTCTGTTATGGTGAAAAATAGTTCATGTGGATAAGAATCATGGCAAGCCGCACTGACAATTTGTAAGCCCCTGATGGAATTACATGTAAAATGACAAGGTTCTTGAGTTTTCTTTTCATCTTTAAATAAATTTGACATCACGGGTTTACATGTAAATTAATTGAACACGCTTACTATACTGTACCGCCTGACTGAATGGGACCGTGGGCTCACATGTCTGTCCAATGGAGTCGATCTTGGGGTTGTGTTCAGGGTGTAGGAGGCGTGTTGATTTTGGACTAGCTTGCAGAAATGCTCATTTATTAGACTGCTATAAGATGTTTCTTTTCACGGTTGGCTACAAAATTAAATTTTTCTTCGCCAGTCCTGCTCTTGATTTGTGAATTTGTGATCCTATCCAAGACTCATGTGCTTGCTGCAGCTGCTTTCCTTCATAGTAGATTAAGATTGCTACTGATTTGGTGCAACTCTTTCAACAGGTGTGCAAAAGATGCAGTTCATGGTAAATGTGGATCCCTGCTCATCGGTCCCACTATCGTCATCGCCACCAACATCTCCAGCCCAGCTGTCCTTGAGAGGTTTAGGAACATAAGATGTTAAGTGCACTTCAATCACAGATTCGACGAGTCTTTTTCTATATTGGACCAAGTTCAGTAAGTTCTTTTATATATGTTTTTTCCCAAATGTCACCCCAAAACTAATACGAGACTTGTACAATGGCCCTTTAAAGTGATGCCTGATGCATTTCTTCAAAGATGTCTGATGACGTTTGTGCTTTGATGTATTTTTTATTGTGCAAAAATCTTTTCTGAAACAAGAAAATTATTGTTATAAATTCTGCTAAATATTTTAGTACTACTTATAAATTTGTCGAAATAGTCAGGACAGGGCGCCCGAACTCTCGGTGTAAGGAAGGCTACAAGCAAGACAAAATCAAATGGAAACACCAGTTCTTGGTTTAAAGTTTTAGTAGTATATATGCATGGACCCATGCATGTTTTAGTAGCAGTGTGTAAGGATTTATAGGAGCATAACAAAAAGCAATGTGATTTATTAGGGTTCAGATTTCTGGTTGCCTTGCACCTTCTTTTGCCGAAACAAAAAAAGGTGGAACAGTCGATTATGGTTCAGATTTGCATCACTTTTCGTTTTCGCCAAAACAAAATGGTGGAACAGTCCCTACCCTCGTCACGACGGACGAAGCGGCAGCCTGCTCTCTCCCTCGTCGTGGAACCACCGGCTGCACCTGGCCTACCAGGAAATGTACAATTCTATCAGATTGGAGGCAAGGTATGCAAAATCGTCTGTAGTGCCCTTGGTGAACAGGTTCGTTCTCTTTTCTATCCCATATCACAGTAGTTATTTCTATGCACTTTCCTTTACACTTAGGCTTTGGTGTCCTATGATGTGCTGGTAGCTATGTTGTGTCCCTGTATTTTCTCTCCAATTTTCTTTTGGGTACATTGATCACGATCCTCATATTAGTGTGTGCACTTTTGCTTCTAGACTATCTTCATTATCGCTCTCGTTCTGGTTTCGATGGGTGTCTCTCCTAATTACTGGCCCGTGACAGGGCTATAATTATTCCCTTCGTACTTTAAGCATTTGTGTGCGCATTTTTCCTGCTAAATTAGCTGACCTGCTGTTGCTACTGTGACAGTTAGAAAAGAGCTTCTCGAGTCCTCTATTGCATCTGGACAGGTCCTGGTAAATCTTCCTATCCACATCATTTCAGCAAATTCTCTTATATAAGATATCGTGTACCTTTATCATGCTGCCTTACACACACGCTGTTCTGATGGTATAAACAGGTTCCTCCTCAACGTGCCTTCCTAAAGTCGTGCTCCATGTGTCACTCAGGCTCAGCAATGACTGCTGCTTTACTTAGAAAATGTAGCTGTTACTTCGGTGATTTTGACTGAACTTGTGCTGTGCCGTCCAAACAAATGTGTTTGGTTGTTGCTAAGACTGATTTTGCGTGTGGTGTATCATCCAAACAACTACATCTGGTTGCCGTCCAACCATGGGCCTAGGATTAATACTCTGTAGGATGTATGTGCATACTATGATCCTCTCCTAAAGTATACTGTGCAACTTGGTTGGTGTCTATCGAATTATGTGTCCGCATCGTCGTTATTAATTTTGAGATGGTAGAGGGTCCTGTTATATGTCCCCGATGATCAATGCGTTATATGCCGAGGATGATGGGAGCCATGCCTTCTTGGCAATCTACCCCAAGACTCTTTTGTGTATAATTATCATGACTATGATTGTGTGTGCTCTGAATCCCTATGATCGCATCCTGGAGTTCATTGATGTGGTGTTTGATAGTGCGTAGGACTACAGTGTCTTATATAGTTATATTTGTTCGGACTCTTATTGGGTATCGCCTATTTTACAAAGTTATTCTCAGTCATTCCTCGTGGAATAACCCACGGTAACTTCTCGTGCGCATGGGCACGCACAAATCACTAGTGCACTGGTCTTGCTACTAGTTACCCTGAATGCCTTGCACTGTAATACGTCTTGTCGTAGAGGCCGATAACAGCTCCATCGGCTCTGGCCAAATCCGACTAGCTTAAGAGCAAAACGAAGTTTAGCTCCCCTGTTACATTAATGGCCAAATCCAAGAAATGGGCCCGTTACTCCTGCCGCGGCCCTCTTCTATCCAGACGCTTCTTTACTCGTCGAACTCCGGAAACCCTAATCAGACTCTTTTTTTGTATCGAAGGAGAGGAAGGAGGACGCCGACACTGTTGGTGTTAGCAACCATCCTCTCATCGTTGGCCATGGCATCGAAAGCCCTCCTGCTGTTCGCCCGAGCCGCCCGCTCAGCTGCGGCGGCCACGTATCGCGTCGCCAGCTTGGCTGAGCGGAGGGCGCTCTCTCCGGGTCCGGAGGCGGTGGCGGCCGCATCTGATGGTCCTCGCTTAAGTGGAGGTCGTTCCGCCGCCGCCGGACCTACCCACGGCACGGCTGCACCTCCCCCCGCCATGGACGCACCTAGCCCCCAAACCGGCAGCTGGGTTGCCTCCGCCGCTCCATCATCAAAAGGTAAATCCCTCTTCAGATGGCGGCTATACCAGCGTACGGAATTTGGCATCTCTCTTCTGGTGGCGAATTGCCCATCTCTCCCGAACCGAAGAAACTGACTATAGTTTTTTTAAGTATTTTTACCGTCGTTCAGCAATTCCAGACGATCTAACATTTTCTACATGTGAGAATACACTGTTTCATTTTATTAAACACCTTTGTTCATTCATGATAAATTCGGAGGACAACATTTTTTTTTGAGGTAACTTCGGGGAGGATCAAAGCGATCCTCACCTGCATTTCATTCCACAGATGCCGGTGAACCGGTTGGTGGAAGGGGGCAAGCCCCAAATCCAAAACAAATTGTTTACAGCTGTTGAGATGATAGGAACAATTACATGATAAAGGAATTCCTCCAATTCAAAGCTAGGGAAGCGTTTCTTCTTGGGATTCGACAGGCCCAAGAGCTGACTGAATCTCTGCAAGCTAGGGAGGACAACATAAAACATATTAGGACTGTTTCCCTTTTTTTTTTTTTTGTCTCTTGA